>NW_027256257.1:0-20345 GCF_045679555.1 Salvelinus alpinus
ATAGCTAGGTGGGACAACCACATATCACAGTCATAGTCAGTACATTCATCTTCAGATAGCTAGGTGGGACAACCACATATCACAGTCATAGTCAGTACATTCATCTTCAGATAGCTAGGTGGGACAACCACATATCACAGTCATAGTCAGTACATTCATCTTCAGATAGCTAGGTGGGACAACCACATGTCACAGTCATAGTCAGTACATTCATCTCCAGATAGCTAGGTGAGACAACCACATATCACAGTCATAGTCAGTACATTCATCTACAGATAGCTAGGTGGGACAACCACATATCACAGTCATAGTCAGTACATTCATCTACAGATAGCTAGGTGGGACAACCACATATCACAGTCATAGTCAGTACATTCATCTCCAGATAGCTAGGTGAGACAACCACATATCACAGTCATAGTCAGTACATTAATCTACAGATAGCTAGGTGGGACAACCACATATCACAGTCAGTACATTCATCTTCAGATAGCGAGGTGAGACAACCACATATCACAGTCATAGTCAGTACATTCATCTACAGATAGCTAGGTGGGACAACCACATATCACAGTCACAGTCAGTACATTCATCTTCAGATAGCTAGGTGAGACAACCACATATCTCAGTCATAGTCAGTACATTCATCTACAGATAGCTAGGTGAGACAACCACATATCACAGTCATAGTCAGTACATTCATCTACAGATAGCTAGGTGGGACAACCACATATCACAGTCATAGTCAGTACATTCATCTACAGATAGCTAGGTGGGACAACCACATATCACAGTCATAGTCAGTACATTCATCTTCAGATAGCTAGGTGAGACAACCACATATCACAGTCATAGTCAGTACATTCATCTTCAGATAGCTAGGTGAGACAACCACATATCACAGTCATAGTCAGTACATTCATCTTCAGATAGCTAGGTAGACAACCACATATCACAGTCATAGTCAGTACATTCATCTTCAGATAAGATAAGAGCCTTTTTCTACGGCTGGCCATGTTTCCACCTGCCTATCCCTACCCCGGTCAACAGCCCTGCACCCTACGGCTGGCCATGTTTCCACCTGCCTACCCCTACCCCGGTCAACAGCCCTGCACCCTACGGCTGGCCATGTTTCCACCTGGCTACCCCTACCCCGGTCAACAGCCCTGCACCCTACGGCTGGCCATGTTTCCACCTGCCTACCCCTACCCCGGTCAACAGCCCTGCACCCTACGGCTGGCCATGTTTCCACCTGGCTACCCCTACCCCGGTCAACAGCCCTGCACCCTACGGCTGGCCATGTTTCCACCTGGCTACCCCTACCCCGGTCAACAGCCCTGCACCCTACGGCTGGCCATGTTTCCACCTGCCTACCCCTACCCCGGTCAACAGCCCTGCACCCTACGGCTGGCCATGTTTCCACCTGGCTACCCCTACCCCGGTCAACAGCCCTGCACCCTACGGCTGGCCATGTTTCCCCCTGGCTACCCCTACCCCGGTCAACAGCCCTGCACCCTACGGCTGGCCATGTTTCCACCTGGCTACCCCTACCCCGGTCAACAGCCCTGCACCCTACGGCTGGCCATGTTTCCACCTTCCTACCCCTACCCCGGTCAACAGCCCTGCACCCTACGGCTGGCCATGTTTCCACCTGCCTACCCCTACCCCCGTCAACAGCCCTGCACCCTACGGCTGGCCATGTTTCCACCTGGCTACCCCTACCCCGGTCAACAGCCCTGCACCCTACGGCTGGCCATGTTTCCACCTGCCTACCCCTACCCCGGTCAACAGCCCTGCACCCTACGGCTGGCCATGTTTCCACCTGCCTACCCCTACCCCGGTCAACAGCCCTGCACCCTACGGCTGGCCATGTTTCCACCTGCCTACCCCTACCCCCGTCAACAGCCCTGCACCCTACGGCTGGCCATGTTTCCACCTGCCTACCCCTACCCCGGTCAACAGCCCTGCACCCTACGGCTGGCCATGTTTCCACCTGCCTACCCCTACCCCGGTCAACAGCCCTGCACCCTACGGCTGGCCATGTTTCCACCTGGCTACCCCTACCCCGGTCAACAGCCCTGCACCCTACGGCTGGCCATGTTTCCACCTGCCTACCCCTACCCCGGTCAACAGCCCTGCACCCTACGGCTGGCCATGTTTCCACCTGCCTACCCCTACCCCGGTCAACAGCCCTGCACCCTACGGCTGGCCATGTTTCCACCTGCCTACCCCTACCCCGGTCAACAGCCCTGCACCCTACGGCTGGCCATGTTTCCACCTGCCTACCCCTACCCCGGTCAACAGCCCTGCACCCTACGGCTGGCCATGTTTCCACCTGCCTACCCCTACCCCGGTCAACAGCCCTGCACCCTACGGCTGGCCATGTTTCCACCTGCCTACCCCTACCCCGGTCAACAGCCCTGCACCCTACGGCTGGCCATGTTTCCACCTGGCTACCCCTACCCCGGTCAACAGCCCTGCACCCTACGGCTGGCCATGTTTCCACCTGCCTACCCATACCCCGGTCAACAGCCCTGCACCCTACGGCTGGCCATGTTTCCACCTGGCTACCCCTACCCCGGTCAACAGCCCTGCACCCTACGGCTGGCCATGTTTCCACCTGGTTACCCCTACCCCGGTCAACAGCCCTGCACCCTACGGCTGGCCATGTTTCCACCTGCCTACCCCTACCCCGGTCAACAGCCCTGCACCCTACGGCTGGCCATGTTTCCACCTGCCTACCCCTACCCCGGTCAACAGCCCTGCACCCTACGGCTGGCCATGTTTCCACCTGGCTACCCCTACCCCGGTCAACAGCCCTGCACCCTACGGCTGGCCATGTTTCCACCTGCCTACCCCTACCCCGGTCAACAGCCCTGCACCCTACGGCTGGCCATGTTTCCACCTGCCTACCCCTACCCCGGTCAACAGCCCTGCACCCTACGGCTGGCCATGTTTCCACCTGCCTACCCCTACCCCCGTCAACAGCCCTGCACCCTACGGCTGGCCATGTTTCCACCTGGCTACCCCTACCCCGGTCAACAGCCCTGCACCCTACGGCTGTCCATGTTTCCACCTGCCTACCCCTACCCCGGTCAACAGCCCTGCACCCTACGGCTGGCCATGTTTCCACCTGCCTACCCCTACCCCGGTCAACAGCCCTGCACCCTACGGCTGGCCATGTTTCCACCTGCCTACCCCTACCCCCGTCAACAGCCCTGCACCCTACGGCTGGCCATGTTTCCACCTGCCTACCCCTACCCCGGTCAACAGCCCTGCACCCTACGGCTGGCCATGTTTCCACCTGCCTACCCCTACCCCGGTCAACAGCCCTGCACCCTACGGCTGGCCATGTTTCCACCTGCCTACCCCTACCCCGGTCAACAGCCCTGCACCCTACGGCTGGCCATGTTTCCACCTGGCTACCCCTACCCCGGTCAACAGCCCTGCACCCTACGGCTGGCCATGTTTCCACCTGGCTACCCCTACCCCGGTCAACAGCCCTGCACCCTACGGCTGGCCATGTTTCCACCTGGCTACCCCTACCCCGGTCAACAGCCCTGCACCCTACGGCTGGCCATGTTTCCACCTGCCTACCCCTACCCCGGTCAACAGCCCTGCACCCTACGGCTGGCCATGTTTCCACCTGGCTACCCCTACCCCGGTCAACAGCCCTGCACCCTACGGCTGGCCATGTTTCCACCTGCCTACCCCTACCCCGGTCAACAGCCCTGCACCCTACGGCTGGCCATGTTTCCACCTGCCTACCCCTAACCCGGTCAACAGCCCTGCACCCTACGGCTGGCCATGTTTCCACCTGCCTACCCCTACCCCGGTCAACAGCCCTGCACCCTACGGCTGGCCATGTTTCCACCTGCCTACCCCTACCCCGGTCAACAGCCCTGCACCCTACGGCTGGCCATGTTTCCACCTGGCTACCCCTACCCCGGTCAACAGCCCTGCACCCTACGGCTGGCCATGTTTCCACCTGGCTACCCCTACCCCGGTCAACAGCCCTGCACCCTACGGCTGGCCATGTTTCCACCTGGCTACCCCTACCCCGGTCAACAGCCCTGCACCCTACGGCTGGCCATGTTTCCACCTGCCTACCCCTACCCCGGTCAACAGCCCTGCACCCTACGGCTGGCCATGTTTCCACCTGGCTACCCCTACCCCGGTCAACAGCCCTGCACCCTACGGCTGGCCATGTTTCCACCTGCCTACCCCTACCCCGGTCAACAGCCCTGCACCCTACGGCTGGCCATGTTTCCACCTGCCTACCCCTACCCCGGTCAACAGCCCTGCACCCTACGGCTGGCCATGTTTCCACCTGCCTACCCCTACCCCGGTCAACAGCCCTGCACCCTACGGCTGGCCATGTTTCCACCTGCCTACCCCTACCCCGGTCAACAGCCCTGCACCCTACGGCTGGCCATGTTTCCACCTGGCTACCCCTACCCCGGTCAACAGCCCTGCACCCTACGGCTGGCCATGTTTCCATCTGGCTACCCCTACCCCGGTCAACAGCCCTGCACCCTACGGCTGGCCATGTTTCCACCTGGCTACCCCTACCCCGGTCAACAGCCCTGCACCCTACGGCTGGCCATGTTTCCACCTGCCTACCCCTACCCCGGTCAACAGCCCTGCACCCTACGGCTGGCCATGTTTCCACCTGCCTACCCCTACCCCGGTCAACAGCCCTGCACCCTACGGCTGGCCATGTTTCCACCTGCCTACCCCTACCCCGGTCAACAGCCCTGCACCCTACGGCTGGCCATGTTTCCACCTGCCTACCCCTACCCCGGTCAACAGCCCTGCACCCTACGGCTGGCCATGTTTCCACCTGCCTACCCCTACCCCGGTCAACAGCCCTGCACCCTACGGCTGGCCATGTTTCCACCTGGCTACCCCTACCCCGGTCAACAGCCCTGCACCCTACGGCTGGCCATGTTTCCACCTGGCTACCCCTACCCCGGTCAACAGCCCTGCACCCTACGGCTGGCCATGTTTCCACCTGGCTACCCCTACCCCGGTCAACAGCCCTGCACCCTACGGCTGGCCATGTTTCCACCTGCCTACCCCTACCCCGGTCAACAGCCCTGCACCCTACGGCTGGCCATGTTTCCACCTGCCTACCCCTACCCCGGTCAACAGCCCTGCACCCTACGGCTGGCCATGTTTCCACCTGCCTACCCCTACCCCGGTCAACAGCCCTGCACCCTACGGCTGGCCATGTTTCCACCTGCCTACCCCTACCCCGGTCAACAGCCCTGCACCCTACGGCTGGCCATGTTTCCACCTGCCTACCCCTACCCCGGTCAACAGCCCTGCACCCTACGGCTGGCCATGTTTCCACCTGGCTACCCCTACCCCGGTCAACAGCCCTGCACCCTACGGCTGGCCATGTTTCCACCTGGCTACCCCTACCCCGGTCAACAGCCCTGCACCCTACGGCTGGCCATGTTTCCACCTGGCTACCCCTACCCCGGTCAACAGCCCTGCACCCTACGGCTGGCCATGTTTCCACCTGCCTACCCCTACCCCGGTCAACAGCCCTGCACCCTACGGCTGGCCATGTTTCCACCTGCCTACCCCTACCCCGGTCAACAGCCCTGCACCCTACGGCTGGCCATGTTTCCACCTGCCTACCCCTACCCCGGTCAACAGCCCTGCACCCTACGGCTGGCCATGTTTCCACCTGCCTACCCCTACCCCGGTCAACAGCCCTGCACCCTACGGCTGGCCATGTTTCCACCTGCCTACCCCTACCCCGGTCAACAGCCCTGCACCCTACGGCTGGCCATGTTTCCACCTGCCTACCCCTACCCCGGTCAACAGCCCTGCACCCTACGGCTGGCCATGTTTCCACCTGCCTACCCCTACCCCGGTCAACAGCCCTGCACCCTACGGCTGGCCATGTTTCCACCTGCCTACCCCTACCCCGGTCAACAGCCCTCCACCCTACGGCTGGCCATGTTTCCACCTGCCTACCCCTACCCCGGTCAACAGCCCTGCACCCTACGGCTGGCCATGTTTCCACCTGCCTACCCCTACCCCGGTCAACAGCCCTGCACCCTACGGCTGGCCATGTTTCCACCTGCCTACCCCTACCCCGGTCAACAGCCCTGCACCCTACGGCTGGCCATGTTTCCACCTGGCTACCCCTACCCCGGTCAACAGCCCTGCACCCTACGGCTGGCCATGTTTCCACCTGGCTACCCCTACCCCGGTCAACAGCCCTGCACCCTACGGCTGGCCATGTTTCCACCTGGCTACCCCTACCCCGGTCAACAGCCCTGCACCCTACGGCTGGCCATGTTTCCACCTGCCTACCCCAGTACATTCATCTTCAGATAGCTAGGTGAGACAACCACATATCACAGTCATAGGTAATAACATGGCTATATACAGGGAGTACCAGGTAATAACATGGCTATATACAGGGAGTACCAAGTAATAACATGGCTATATACAGGGAGTACCAGGTAATAACATGGTTA
Source organism: Salvelinus alpinus (assembly GCF_045679555.1). Taxonomy (NCBI): domain Eukaryota; kingdom Metazoa; phylum Chordata; class Actinopteri; order Salmoniformes; family Salmonidae; genus Salvelinus; species Salvelinus alpinus. The sequence continues at coordinate 6,501 of NW_027256257.1, forward strand.
TATACAGGAAGTACCAGGTAATAACATGGCTATATACAGGGAGTACCAGGTAATAACATGGCTATATACAGGGAGTACCAGGTAATAACATGGCTATATACAGGGAGTACCAGGTAATAACATGGCTATATACAGGGAGTACCAGCTAATAACGTGGCTATATACAGGAGGTACCAGGTAATAACATGGCTATATACAGGGAGTACCAGGTAATAACATGGCTATATACAGGAAGTACCAGGTAATAACATGGTTATATACAGGGAGTACCAGGTAATAACATGGCTATATACAGGAAGTACCAGGTAATAACATGGTTATATACAGGGAGTACCAGGTAATAACATGGCTATATACAGGGAGTACCAGGTAATAACATGGTTATATACAGGGAGTACCAGGTAATAACATGGTTATATACAGGGAGTACCAGGTAATAACATGGCTATATACAGGGAGTACCAGGTAATAACATGGCTATATACAGGGAGTACCAGGTAATAACATGGTTATATACAGGGAGTACCAGGTAATAACATGGTTATATACAGGAAGTACCAGGTAATAACATGGTTATATACAGGGAGTACCAGGTAATAACATGGCTATATACAGGGAGTACCAGGTAATAACATGGTTATATGCAGGAAGTACCAGGTAATAACATGGCTATATACAGGGAGTACCAGGTAATAACATGGCTATATACAGGAAGTACCAGGTAATAACATGGCTATATACAGGGAGTACCAGCTAATAACATGGCTATATACAGGGAGTACCAGGTAATAACATATATTGTTCTGTTAAAGACCTGACTGGGTCCAGCACCCCACAGTATGACTTGTTATATAAAGACCTGACTGGGTCCAACACCCTACAGTATGACTTGTTATATTGTTATATAAAGACCTGACTGGGTCCAACACCCCACAGTATGACTTGTTATATTGTTATATAAAGACCTGACTGGGTCCAACACCCCACAGTATGACTTGTTATATTGTTATATAAAGACCTGACTGGGTCCAGCACCCCACAGTATGACTTGTTATATTGTTATATAAAGACCTGACTGGGTCCAGCACCCCACAGTATGACTTGTTATATTGTTATAGAAGACCTGACTGGGTCCAGCACCCCACAGTATGACTTGTTATATTGTTATATAAAGACCTGACTGGGTCCAGCACCCCACAGTATGACTTGTTATATAAAGACCTGACTGGGTCCAGCACCCCACAGTATGACTTGTTATATTGTTATATAAAGACCTGACTGGGTCCAACACCCCACAGTATGACTTGTTATATTGTTATAGAAGACCTGACTGGGTCCAGCACCCCACAGTATGACTTGTTATATTGTTATATAAAGACCTGACTGGGTCCAGCACCCCACAGTATGACTTGTTATATAAAGACCTGACTGGGTCCAGCACCCCACAGTATGACTTGTTATATTGTTATATAAAGACCTGACTGGGTCCAACACCCCACAGTATGACTTGTTATATTGTTATAGAAGACCTGACTGGGTCCAGCACCCCACAGTATGACTTGTTATATTGTTATATAAAGACCTGACTGGGTCCAACACCCCACAGTATGACTTGTTATATTGTTATATAAAGACCTGACTGGGTCCAACACCCCACAGTATGACTTGTTATATTGTTATATAAAGACCTGACTGGGTCCAACACCCCACAGTATGACATGTTATATTGTTATATAAAGACCTGACTGGGTCCAGCACCCCACAGTATGACTTGTTATATAAAGACCTGACTGGGTCCAGCACCCCACAGTATGACTTGTTATATAAAGACCTGACTGGGTCCAGCACCCCACAGTATGACTTGTTATATTGTTATATAAAGACCTGACTGGGTCCAGCACCCCACAGTATGACTTGTTATATTGTTATATAAAGACCTGACTGGGTCCAACACACCACAGTATGACTTGTTATATTGTTATATAAAGACCTGACTGGGTCCAGCACCCCACAGTATGACTTGTTATATTGTTATATAAAGACCTGACTGGGTCCAGGACCCCACAGTATGACTTGTTATATAAAGACCTGACTGGGTCCAGCACCCCACAGTATGACTTGTTATATTGTTATATAAAGACCTGACTGGGTCCAACACCCCACAGTATGACTTGTTATATTGTTATATAAAGACCTGACTGGGTCCAGCACCCCACAGTATGACTTGTTATATAAAGACCTGACTGGGTCCAGCACCCCACAGTATGACTTGTTATATTGTTATAGAAGACCTGACTGGGTCCAGCACCCCACAGTATGACTTGTTATATTGTTATATAAAGACCTGACTGGGTCCAGCACCCCACAGTATGACTTGTTATATAAAGACCTGACTGGGTCCAGCACCCCACAGTATGACTTGTTATATTGTTATATAAAGACCTGACTGGGTCCAACACCCCACAGTATGACTTGTTATATTGTTATATAAAGACCTGACTGGGTCCAACACCCCACAGTATGACTTGTTATATTGTTATATAGAGACCTGACTGGGTCCAGAACCCCACAGTATGACTTGTTATATTGTTATATAAAGACCTGACTGGGTCCAACACCCTACAGTATGACTTGTTATATTGTTATATAAAGACCTGACTGGGTCCAGCACCCCACAGTATGACTTGTTATATTGTTATATAAAGACCTGACTGGGTCCAGCACCCCACAGTATGACTTGTTATATTGTTATATAAAGACCTGACTGGGTCCAGCACCCCACAGTATGACTTGTTATATTGTTATAGAAGACCTGACTGGGTCCAACACCCCACAGTATGACTTGTTATATTGTTATCTAAAGACCTGACTGGGTCCAGCACCCCACAGTATGACTTGTTATATTGTTATATAAAGACCTGACTGGGTCCAGCACCCCACAGTATGACTTGTTATATTGTTATATAAAGACCTGACTGGGTCCAGCACCCCACAGTATGACTTGTTATATTGTTATATAAAGACCTGACTGGGTCCAACACCCCACAGTATGACTTGTTATATTGTTATATAGAGACCTGACTGGGTCCAACACCCCACAGTATGACTTGTTATATTGTTATATAAAGACCTGACTGGGTCCAGCACCCCACAGTATGACTTGTTATATTGTTATATAAAGACCTGACTGGGTCCAACACCCCACAGTATGACTTGTTATATTGTTATATAAAGACCTGACTGGGTCCAGCACCCCACAGTATGACTTGTTATATTGTTATATAAAGACCTGACTGGGTCCAACACCCCACAGTATGACTTGTTATATTGTTATAGAAGACCTGACTGGGTCCAACACCCCACAGTATGACTTGTTATATTGTTATATAGAGACCTGACTGGGTCCAGCACCCCACAGTATGACTTGTTATATAAAGACCTGACTGGGTCCAGCACCCCACAGTATGACTTGTTATATTGTTATATAAAGACCTGACTGGGTCCAGCACCCCACAGTATGACTTGTTATATTGTTATATAAAGACCTGACTGGGTCCAGCACCCCACAGTATGACTTGTTATATTGTTATATAAAGACCTGACTGGGTCCAGCACCCCACAGTATGACTTGTTATATAAAGACCTGACAGGGTCCAACACCCCACAGTATGACTTGTTATATTGTTATATAAAGACCTGACTGGGTCCAGCACCCCACAGTATGACTTGTTATATTGTTATAGAAGACCTGACTGGGTCCAACACCCCACAGTATGACTTGTTATATTGTTATATAAAGACCTGACTGGGTCCAACACCCCACAGTATGACTTGTTATATAAAGACCTGACTGGGTCCAACACCCCACAGTATGACTTGTTATATAAAGACCTGACTGGGACCAGCACCCCACAGTATGACTTGTTATATTGTTATATAAAGACCTGACTGGGTCCAACACCCCACAGTATGACTTGTTATATTGTTATATAAAGACCTGACTGGGTCCAGCACCCCACAGTATGACTTGTTATATTGTTATATAAAGACCTGACTGGGACCAGCACCCCACAGTATGACTTGTTATATTGTTATATAAAGACCTGACTGGGTCCAACACCCCACAGTATGACTTGTTATATTGTTATATAAAGACCTGACTGGGTCCAACACCCCACAGTATGACTTGTTATATTGTTATATAAAGACCTGACTGGGTCCAACACCCCACAGTATGACTTGTTATATAAAGACCTGACTGGGTCCAGCACCCCACAGTATGACTTGTTATATAAAGACCTGACTGTGTCCAGCACCCCACAGTATGACTTGTTATATAAAGACCTGACTGGGTCCAGCACCCCACAGTATGACTTGTTATATAAAGACCTGACTGGGTCCAGCACCCCACAGTATGACTTGTTATATAAAGACCTGACTGGGTCCAGCACCCCACAGTATGACTTGTTATATAAAGACCTGACTGGGTCCAGCACCCCACCGTATGACTTGTTATATAAAGACCTGACTGGGTCCAGCACCCCACCGTATGACTTGTTATATAAAGACCTGACTGGGTCCAGCACCCCACAGTATGACTTGTTATATAAAGACCTGACTGGGTCCAGCACCCCACAGTATGACTTGTTATATTGTTATATAAAGACCTGACTGGGTCCAACACCCCACAGTATGACTTGTTATATTGTTATATAAAGACCTGACTGGGTCCAACACCCCACAGTATGACTTGTTATATAAAGACCTGACTGGGTCCAGCACCCCACAGTATGACTTGTTATATTGTTATAGAAGACCTGACTGGGTCCAGCACCCCACAGTATGACTTGTTATATTGTTATAGAAGACCTGACTGGGTCCAGCACCCCACAGTATGACTTGTTATATAAAGACCTGACTGGGTCCAGCACCCCACAGTATGACTTGTTATATTGTTATATAAAGACCTGACTGGGTCCAGCACCCCACAGTATGACTTGTTATATAAAGACCTGACTGGGTCCAACACCCCACAGTATGACTTGTTATATTGTTATATAAAGACCTGACTGGGTCCAGCACCCCACAGTATGACTTGTTATATTGTTATATAAAGACCTGACTGGGTCCAGCACCCCACAGTATGACTTGTTATATTGTTATATAAAGACCTGACTGGGTCCAGCACCCCACAGTATGACTTGTTATATAAAGACCTGACTGGGTCCAACACCCCACAGTATGACTTGTTATATAAAGACCTGACTGGGTCCAGCACCCCACAGTATGACTTGTTATATAAAGACCTGACTGGGTCCAGCACCCCACAGTATGACTTGTTATATTGTTATATAAAGACCTGACTGGGTCCAGCACCCCACAGTATGACTTGTTATATAAAGACCTGACTGGGTCCAGCACCCCACAGTATGACTTGTTATATTGTTATATAAAGACCTGACTAGGTCCAGCACCCCACAGTATGACTTGTTATATAAAGACCTGACTGGGTCCAGCACCCCACAGTATGACTTGTTATATAAAGACCTGACTGGGTCCAACACCCCACATTATGACTTGTTATATAAAGACCTGACTGGGTCCAGCACCCCACAGTATGACTTGTTATATAAAGACCTGACTGGGTCCAGCACCCCACAGTATGACTTGTTATATTGTTATATAAAGACCTGACTGGGTCCAGCACCCCACAGTATGACTTGTTATATAAAGACCTGACTGGGTCCAACACCCCACATTATGACTTGTTATATAAAGACCTGACTGGGTCCAGCACCCCACAGTATGACTTGTTATAGAAAGACCTGACTGAGTCCAGCACCCCACAGTATGACTTGTTATATTGTTATATAAAGACCTGACTGGGTCCAGCACCCCACAGTATGACTTGTTATATTGTTATATAAAGACCTGACTGGGTCCAACACCCCACAGTATGACTTGTTATATTGTTATAGAAGACCTGACTGGGTCCAGCACCCCACAGTATGACTTGTTATATAAAGACCTGACTGGGTCCAACACCCCACAGTATGACTTGTTATATAAAGACCTGACTGGGTCCAGCACCCCACAGTATGACTTGTTATATAAAGACCTGACTGGGTCCAACACCCCACAGTATGACTTGTTATATTGTTATATAAAGACCTGACTGGGTCCAGCACCCCACAGTATGACTTGTTATATAAAGACCTGACTGGGTCCAGCACCCCACAGTATGACTTGTTATATTGTTATATAAAGACCGGACTGGGTCCAACACCCCACAGTATGACTTGTTATATTGTTATAGAAGACCTGACTGGGACCAGCACCCCACAGTATGACTTGTTATATTGTTATATAAAGACCTGACTGGGTCCAGCACCCCACAGTATGACTTGTTATATAAAGACCTGACTGGGTCCAGCACCCCACAGTATGACTTGTTATATTGTTATATAAAGACCTGACTGGGTCCAGCACCCCACAGTATGACTTGTTATATAAAGACCTGACTGGGTCCAGCACCCCACAGTATGACTTGTTATATAAAGACCTGACTGGGTCCAGCACCCCACCGTATGACTTGTTATATAAAGACCTGACTGGGTCCAGCACCCCACAGTATGACTTGTTATATAAAGACCTGACTGGGTCCAGCACCCCACAGTATGACTTGTTATATTGTTATATAAAGACCTGACTGGGTCCAACACCCCACAGTATGACTTGTTATATTGTTATATAAAGACCTGACTGGGTCCAACACCCCACAGTATGACTTGTTATATAAAGACCTGACTGGGTCCAGCACCCCACAGTATGACTTGTTATATTGTTATAGAAGACCTGACTGGGTCCAGCACCCCACAGTATGACTTGTTATATTGTTATAGAAGACCTGACTGGGTCCAGCACCCCACAGTATGACTTGTTATATAAAGACCTGACTGGGTCCAGCACCCCACAGTATGACTTGTTATATTGTTATATAAAGACCTGACTGGGTCCAGCACCCCACAGTATGACTTGTTATATAAAGACCTGACTGGGTCCAACACCCCACAGTATGACTTGTTATATTGTTATATAAAGACCTGACTGGGTCCAGCACCCCACAGTATGACTTGTTATATTGTTATATAAAGACCTGACTGGGTCCAGCACCCCACAGTATGACTTGTTATATTGTTATATAAAGACCTGACTGGGTCCAGCACCCCACAGTATGACTTGTTATATAAAGACCTGACTGGGTCCAACACCCCACAGTATGACTTGTTATATAAAGACCTGACTGGGTCCAGCACCCCACAGTATGACTTGTTATATAAAGACCTGACTGGGTCCAGCACCCCACAGTATGACTTGTTATATTGTTATATAAAAACCTGACTGGGTCCAGCACCCCACAGTATGACTTGTTATATAAAGACCTGACTGGGTCCAGCACCCCACAGTATGACTTGTTATATTGTTATATAAAGACCTGACTAGGTCCAGCACCCCACAGTATGACTTGTTATATAAAGACCTGACTGGGTCCAGCACCCCACAGTATGACTTGTTATATAAAGACCTGACTGGGTCCAACACCCCACATTATGACTTGTTATATAAAGACCTGACTGGGTCCAGCACCCCACAGTATGACTTGTTATATAAAGACCTGACTGGGTCCAGCACCCCACAGTATGACTTGTTATATTGTTATATAAAGACCTGACTGGGTCCAGCACCCCACAGTATGACTTGTTATATAAAGACCTGACTGGGTCCAACACCCCACATTATGACTTGTTATATAAAGACCTGACTGGGTCCAGCACCCCACAGTATGACTTGTTATAGAAAGACCTGACTGGGTCCAGCACCCCACAGTATGACTTGTTATATTGTTATATAAAGACCTGACTGGGTCCAGCACCCCACAGTATGACTTGTTATATTGTTATATAAAGACCTGACTGGGTCCAACACCCCACAGTATGACTTGTTATATTGTTATAGAAGACCTGACTGGGTCCAGCACCCCACAGTATGACTTGTTATATAAAGACCTGACTGGGTCCAACACCCCACAGTATGACTTGTTATATAAAGACCTGACTGGGTCCAGCACCCCACAGTATGACTTGTTATATAAAGACCTGACTGGGTCCAACACCCCACAGTATGACTTGTTATATTGTTATATAAAGACCTGACTGGGTCCAGCACCCCACAGTATGACTTGTTATATAAAGACCTGACTGGGTCCAGCACCCCACAGTATGACTTGTTATATTGTTATATAAAGACCTGACTGGGTCCAACACCCCACAGTATGACTTGTTATATTGTTATAGAAGACCTGACTGGGACCAGCACCCCACAGTATGACTTGTTATATTGTTATATAAAGACCTGACTGGGTCCAGCACCCCACAGTATGACTTGTTATATAAAGACCTGACTGGGTCCAGCACCCCACAGTATGACTTGTTATATTGTTATATAAAGACCTGACTGGGTCCAGCACCCCACAGTATGACTTGTTATATAAAGACCTGACTGGGTCCAGCACCCCACAGTATGACTTGTTATATAAAGACCTGACTGGGTCCAGCACCCCACAGTATGACTTGTTATATTGTTATATAAAGACCTGACTGGGTCCAGCACCCCACAGTATGACTTGTTATATTGTTATATAAAGACCTGACTGGGTCCAACACCCCACAGTATGACTTGTTATATTGTTATATAAAGACCTGACTGGGTCCAGCACCCCACAGTATGACTTGTTATATTGTTATATAAAGACCTGACTGGGTCCAGCACCCCACAGTATGACTTGTTATATTGTTATATAAAGACCTGACTGGGTCCAACACCCCACAGTATGACTTGTTATATTGTTATATAAAGACCTGACTGGGTCCAGCACCCCACAGTATGACTTGTTATATTGTTATATAAAGACCTGACTGGGTCCAGCACCCCACAGTATGACTTGTTATATAAAGACCTGACTGGGTCCAACACCCCACAGTATGACTTGTTATATTGTTATATAAAGACCTGACTGGGTCCAGCACCCCACAGTATGACTTGTTATATAAAGACCTGACTGGGTCCAGCACCCCACAGTATGACTTGTTATATTGTTATATAAAGACCTGACTGGGTCCAACACCCCACAGTATGACTTGTTATATTGTTATATAAAGACCTGACTGGGTCCAGCACCCCACAGTATGACTTGTTATATTGTTATATAAAGACCTGACTGGGTCCAGCACCCCACAGTATGACTTGTTATATAAAGACCTGACTGGGTCCAGCACCCCACAGTATGACTTGTTATATTGTTATATAAAGACCTGACTGGGTCCAGCACCCCACAGTATGACTTGTTATATTGTTATATAAAGACCTGACTGGGTCCAGCACCCCACAGTATGACTTGTTATATTGTTATATAAAGACCTGACTGGGTCCAGCACCCCACAGTATGACTTGTTATATTGTTATATAAAGACCTGACTGGGTCCAGCACCCCACAGTATGACTTGTTATATTGTTATATAAAGACCTGACTGGGTCCAACACCCCACAGTATGACTTGTTATATTGTTATATAAAGACCTGACTGGGTCCAGCACCCCACAGTATGACTTGTTATATTGTTATATAAAGACCTGACTGGGTCCAACACCCCACAGTATGACTTGTTATATTGTTATATAAAGACCTGACTGGGTCCAGCACCCCACAGTATGACTTGTTATATTGTTATATAAAGACCTGACTGGGTCCAACACCCCACAGTATGACTTGTTATATTGTTATATAAAGACCTGACTGGGTCCAGCACCCCACAGTATGACTTGTTATATTGTTATATAAAGACCTGACTGGGTCCAACACCCCACAGTATGACTTGTTATATTGTTATATAAAGACCTGACTGGGTCCAGCACCCCACAGTATGACTTGTTATATTGTTATATAAAGACCTGACTGGGTCCAACACCCCACAGTATGACTTGTTATATTGTTATATAAAGACCTGACTGGGTCCAGCACCCCACAGTATGACTTGTTATATAAAGACCTGACTGGGTCCAACACCCCACAGTATGACTTGTTATATTGTTATATAAAGACCTGACTGGGTCCAACACCCCACAGTATGACTTGTTATATTGTTATATAAAGACCTGACTGGGTCCAACACCCCACAGTATGACTTGTTATATTGTTATATAAAGACCTGACTGGGTCCAACACCCCACAGTATGACTTGTTATATAAAGACCTGACTGGGTCCAGCACCCCACAGTATGACTTGTTATAGTGTTATATAAAGACCTGACTGGGTCCAGCACCCCACAGTATGACTTGTTATATTGTTATATAAAGACCTGACTGGGTCCAGCACCACACAGTATGACTTGTTATATTGTTATATAAAGACCTGACTGGGTCCAGCACCCCACAGTATGACTTGTTATATTGTTATATAAAGACCTGACTGGGTCCAACACCCCACAGTATGACTTGTTATATTGTTATAGACGACCTGCCTGGGTCCAGCACCCCACAGTATGACTTGTTATATTGTTATATAAAGACCTGACTGGGTCCAGCACCCCACAGTATGACTTGTTATATTGTTATATAAAGACCTGACTGGGTCCAACACCCCACAGTATGACTTGTTATATAAAGACCTGACCGGGTCCAGCACCCCACAGTATGACTTGTTATATTGTTATATAAAGACCTGACTGGGTCCAACACCCCACAGTATGACTTGTTATATAAAGACCTGACTGGGTCCAGCACCCCACAGTATGACTTGTTATATTGTTATATAAAGACCTGACTGGGTCCAGCACCCCACAGTATGACTTGTTATATTGTTATATAAAGACCTGACTGGGTCCAGCACCCCACAGTATGACTTGTTATATTGTTATATAAAGACCTGACTGGGTCCAACACCCCACAGTATGACTTGTTATATTGTTATATAAAGACCTGACTGGGTCCAACACCCCACAGTATGACTTGTTATATTGTTATATAAAGACCTGACTGGGTCCAGCACCCCACAGTATGACTTGTTATATTGTTATATAAAGACCTGACTGGGTCCAGCACCCCACAGTATGACTTGTTATATTGTTATATAAAGACCTGACTGGGTCCAGCACCCCACAGTATGACTTGTTATATAAAGACCTGACTGGGTCCAGCACCCCACAGTATGACTTGTTATATTGTTATATAAAGACCTGACTGGGTCCAGCACCCCACAGTATGACTTGTTATATTGTTATATAAAGACCTGACTGGGTCCAGCACCCCACAGTATGACTTGTTATATTGTTATATAGAGACCTGACTGGGTCCAACACCCCACAGTATGACTTGTTATATTGTTATATAAAGACCTGACTGGGTCCAGCACCCCACAGTATGACTTGTTATATTGTTATATAAAGACCTGACTGGGTCCAGCACCCCACAGTATGACTTGTTATATTGTTATATAAAGACCTGACTGGGTCCAGCACCCCACATTATGACTTGTTATATTGTTATATAAAGACCTGACTGGGTCTAACACCCCACAGTATGACTTGTTATATTGTTATATAAAGACCTGACTGGGTCCAGCACCCCACAGTATGACTTGTTATATTGTTATAGAAGACCTGACTGGGTCCAGCAAAATTAAGGCAGTTAATGTAAATTGGTTTCAGAAGAAAGACACAACACTTTCAAAGTGTTGGAGTACAGAGCCAAAATGAGTCACTGTCCCAGTAATTTTGGAGCTCACTATGTCAACATTACTTCTTAATTCGCTTGATAATGATCTGGAAAACGGTTAGTCTGAAAAACAGTATTTACCTTTAGCTCCTGGGTCTCCTCCATACTCTGATCTAGATGACTACGAATGACCACCTAGAGAGAACGAGAGAGCGAGGGGAGGGATAGAGAGAAGGAGCGAGGGGAGGGATAGAGAGAAGGAGGGAGGGGAGGGATAGAGAGAAGGAGGAGAGGGGAGGGATAGAGAGAAGGAGGGAGGGGGAGGGATAGAGAGCGGAAGGGGAGAGAGAGGCTGTGTGTGAGAAATAGGAAACGGAAAGTTGATGAATAGAGGGAAAATTGATACCTGTCTCTCTCACACACACACACACACACACACACACACACACACACACACACAGACACACACACACACACACACACACACACACACACACACACACACACACACACACACACACACACACACACACACACACACACACACACACACACACACACACACACACACACACACACGAGAAAGAGAAATAAGATCTGCACAGAGAACAAAGATATGTCCTAGAGAGAGAGAGCTGTGTTTGGGTGTTACCAGTTGTTGAGAGAGAGAGATACATTCTGTATACTTCTGGCCCTTCTTTGGACACTGTGTTAACTGTGTTAACTAACCTCCAGACGAGCTTCAATGCCACACAACTCTCCTTCCGTGGCCTCCAACTGCTCTTAAATACAAGTAAAACTAAATGCATTCTATTCAACCGATCACTGCCCGCACCCTCCCGCCCGACCAGCATCACTACTCTGGACGGCTCTGACTTAGAATATGTGGACAACTACAAATACCTAGGTGTCTGGTTAGACTGTAAACTCTCCTTCCAGACTCACATTAAGCATCTCCAATCCAAAATTAAATCTAGAATTGGCTTCCTATTTCGCAACAAAGCCTCCTTCACTCATGCTGCCAAACATACCCTCGTAAAACTGACTATCCTACCGATCCTTGACTTCGGCGATGTAATTTACAAAATAGACTTCAACACTCTACTCAACAAATTGGATGCAGTCTATCACAGTGCCATCCGTTTTGTCACCAAAGCCCCATATACTACCCACCACTGCGACCTGTATGCTCTAGTCGGCTGGCCCTCGCTTCATCCTCGTCGCCAAACCCACTGGCTCCAGGTCATCTACAAGTCTCTGCTAGGTAAAGCCCCGCCTTATCTCAGCTCACTGGTCACCATAGCAGCACCCACCCGTAGCACGCGCTCCAGCAGGTATATCTCACTGGTCACCGCCAAAACCAATTCTTCCTTTGGCCTCCTTTCCTTCCAGTTCTCTGCTGCCAATGACTGGAACGAACTACAAAAATCACTAAAGCTGGAGACTCTCCCTCACTATCTTTAAGCACCAGCTGTCAGAGCAGCTCACAGATCACTGCACCTGTACATAGCCCATCTATAATTTAGCCCAAACAACTACCTCTCCCCCTACTGTATTTATTTATTTATCTTGCTCCTTTGCACCCCAGTATCTCTACTTGCACATTCATCTTCTGCACATCTACCATTCCAGTGTTTAATTGCTATATTGTAATTACTTCACCACTACGTCATTATGGCCTATTTATTGCCTTATCTCCCTTATCTTACCTCATCTGTATATAGACTATATAAACCTACTGTATTATTACTATATTATTAACATATTACTGTATGTTTGTTTACTCCATGTGTAACTCTGTGTTGTTGTGTGTGTCGAACTGCTTTGCTTTATCTTGGCCAGGTCGCAATTGTAAATGAGAACTTGTTCTCAACTAGCCTACCTGGTTAAATAAAGGGTTAGGGTTATATATATATATATAATATAGAAATACCTGGTTAAATAAAGGGTTAGGGTTATATATATATATATATATAATATAGAAATACCTGGTTAAATAAAAGGGTAAGGGTTATATATATATATATAATATAGAAATACCTGGTTAAATAAAGGGTTAGGGTTATATATATACAT
>NW_027256258.1:0-20300 GCF_045679555.1 Salvelinus alpinus
ACAGCCGTATATATTCCCCCCCAAGCAGACACATCGATGGCCCTGAACGAACTTTATCTGACTCTTTGTAAACTGGAAACCACACACCCTGAGGCTGCATTCATCGTAGCTGGGGATTTTAACAAGGCTAATCTAAAAACAAAACTTCCTAAATTCTATCAGCATATCGATTGTGCTACCAGGGCTGGAAAAACCCTAGATCATTGTTATACTAATTTCCGCGACGCATATAAGGCCCTCCCCCGCCCCCCTTTCGGAAAAGCTGACCACGACTCCATTTTGTTGATTCCTACAAACAGAAACTAAAACAACAAGCTCCCGCGCTCAGGTCTGTTCAACGCTGGTCCGACCAATCTGATTCCACGCTTCAAGACTGCTTCGATCACGCGGATTGGAATATGTTCCGCATTGCGTCCAACAACAATATTGACGAATATGCTGATTCGGTGAGCGAGTTCATTAGGAAGTGCATTGACGATGTCGTACCCACAGCAACGATTAAAACATTCCCAAACCAGAAACCGTGGATTGACGGCAGCATTCGCGTGAAACTGAAAGCGCGAACCACTGCTTTTAACCAGGGCAAGGTGACCGGAAGCATGACCGAATACAAACAGTGTAGCTATTCTCTCCGCAAGGCAATCAAACAGGCTAAGTCCCAGTACAGAGACAAAATCGAGTCGCAATTCAACAGCTCAGACACAAGAGGTATGTGGCAGGGTCTACAGTCAATCACGGATTACAAAAAGAAAACCAGCCCCGTCGCGGACCAGGATGTCTTGCTCCCAGACAGGCTAAACAACTTTTTTGCCCGCTTTGAGGACAATACAGTGCCACTGACACGGCCCCCTACCAAAACCTGCGGGCTCTCCTTCACTGCAGCCGAGGTGAGTAAAACATTTAAACGTGTTAACCCTCGCAAGGCTGCAGGCCCAGACGGCATTCCCAGCCGCGTCCTCAGAGCATGCGCAGACCAGCTGGCTGGTGTGTTTACGGACATATTCAATCAATCCTTATCCCAGTCTGCTGTTCCCACATGCTTCAAGAGGGCCACCATTGTTCCTGTTCCCAAGAAAGCTAAGGTAACTGAGCTAAACGACTACCGCCCCGTAGCACTCACTTCCGTCATCATGAAGTGCTTTGAGAGACTAGTCAAGGACCATATCACCTCCACCCTACCGGACACCCTAGACCCACTCCAATTTGCTTACCGACCCAATAGGTCCACAGACGACGCAATCGCAACCACACTGCACACTGCCCTAACCCATCTGGACAAGAGGAATACCCATGTGAGAATGCTGTTCATCGATTACAGCTCAGCATTTAACACCATAGTACCCTCCAAACTCGTCATCAAGCTCGAGACCCTGGGTCTCGACCCCGCCCTGTGCAACTGGGTCCTGGACTTCCTGACGGGCCGCCCCCAGGTGGTGAGGGTAGGTAACAACATCTCCACCCCGCTGATCCTCAACACTGGGGCCCCACAAGGGTGCGTTCTGAGCCCTCTCCTGTACTCCCTGTTCACCCACGACTGCGTGGCCATGCACGCCTCCAACTCAATCATCAAGTTTGCGGATGACACTACAGTGGTAGGCTTGATTACCAACAACGACGAGACGGCCTACAGGGAGGAGGTGAGGGCCCTCGGAGTGTGGTGTCAGGAAAACGTCAACAAAACAAAGGAGATGATTGTGGACTTCAGGAAACAGCAGAGGGAGCACCCCCCTATCCACATCGACGGGTCAGTAGTGGAGAAGGTGGAAAGTTTTAAGTTCCTCGGCGTACACATCACGGACAAACTGAATTGGTCCACCCACACAGACAGCGTCGTGAAGAAGGCGCAGCAGCGCCTCTTCAACCTCAGGAGGCTGAAGAAATTCGGCTTGTCACCAAAAGCACTCACAAACTTCTACAGATGCACAATCGAGAGCATCCTGTCGGGCTGTATCACCGCCTGGTACGGCAACTGCTCCGCCCACAACCGTAAGGCTCTCCAGAGGGTAGTGAGGTCTGCAGAACGCATCACCGGGGGCAAACTACCTGCCCTCCAGGACACCTACACCACCCGATGTCACAGGAAGGCCATAAAGATCATCAAGGACAACAACCACCCAAGCCACTGCCTGTTCACCCCGCTATCATCCAGAAGGCGAGGTCAGTACAGGTGCATCAAAGCAGGGACCGAGAGACTGAAAAACAGCTTCTATCTCAAGGCCATCAGACTGTTAAACAGCCACCACTAACATTTAGCGGCCGCTGCCAACATACTGACTCAACTCCAGCCACTTTAAAAATGGGAATTGATGGAAATTATGTAAAAATGTACCACTAGCCACTTTAAACAATGCCACTTAATATAATGTTTACATACCCTACATTACCCATCTCATATGTATATACTGTACTCTATATCATCTACTGCATCTTGCCATCTTTATGTAATACATGTACCACTAGCCACTTTAAACTATGCCACTTTATGTTTACATACCCTACAGTACTCATCTCATATGTATATACCGTACTCTATACCATCTACTGCATCTTGCCTATGCCGTTCTGTACCACCACTCATTCATATATCTTTATGTACATATTCTTTATCCCTTTACACTTGTGTGTGTATAAGGTAGTAGTTGTGGAATTGTTAGGTTAGATTACTTGTTGGTTATTACTGCATTGTCGGAACTAGAAGCACAAGCATTTCGCTACACTCGCATTAACATCTGCTAACCATGTGTATGTGACTAATAAAATTTGATTTGATTTGATTTGACAGAGTATTAGGTCAGCTCCACCAGACTGTGTTCTGTATACGTCAGCCCTGCCGGTTGGAGAGCATTTATCCCCTGCTGTTAATATGTAATAGGCATAACAGACTGTACATTTCACAAGATTTCCTTTGATTAGTACCTGGGCTCACCTTGCGTTTAAAACAGGGAGGGTTTTGTTTAATCTGGGCACCAAGCTCTTCGCCGCAACTCCCCCGAGTTTGGCATCTGCTCCCCGTGAGCTCTTTGATCACTCTGTCAGTGAGGGGGAGAAGACAAAGTGTGTCCTCCAGACAAACGATGCACAACAGGGAGACAAATCAATTTGTCTCCCTGTTTTATTTATATCAACTAAGACCTGATTATGTCACCACTGTGTTTCTCTGACATATCAAATATGTTATGTGGTTTCCCCCACAATAGATAATAATAATAATAATCTCTTAGACATTTAATGGCATATTGTTCTTCTTTATCAAACCTCTTTCTACAACCCTCACTAAGAATGGGGTGGTTATGGAGGTAACACGTATGTGGATTTTTTACATTTTGATAAGGGCTCTGTAAATGCCAGTCATAACCTGATTTGATGAAACGTAAACAGTAATTGGACCACAATGGTGTAGTATTATGGGGTCATGGTCACTCTGGACTGTTCGTTACATGTCAAACCCTCCTCACTCGTCATGTGTTAAAGCATGTGCTGTACATGCAGTGGAGAGACTTGTTGTGTTAAAAGATACCAATCAATCTGTGATATTTTTGAAGGAGCTTATGTGGACTTGTATGATAGAAACTCAGTATAGGGGTTTGCGCTCAGGCTACAATGAAATGCGGCCGGTGCGTGGTAGAGAAAATATCTGTAGAGTTCAAAAAGTACTCTCAAAACCATGAAAAGGAATAACCCAAGGAGGCCGAGACGCAAAAATAATATAATACATTGAATCCATGCTTGAAAGAATACCTCAAGTGAAAGTGCAAGGTGCTGTATAAAAATATAATACAAAAGTAAAGGCGCATACGTTTCGGCCTTATGCCTTCATCAGTGCTGTACAAACAAATTAAGAAGACAAGTACTTAAGAAGACACACCTGCTGTGCGTAACAGGCGCAACAGGTGCAGGAAGATGGTTGATTAGAGACTGGCGAATCGGGAGTCAATGCATATTAAGAAGGAATATATGAAGAGAATCAAAAATAGACAATTAAAATGTCAAATATAATTGTAAAGAGACAACAGTCTGGGCTACATAACAATGTCAGAAGCAATAGATATGAAATACTCAAGTAGGCTAAAAAGCTCAGAGAATGGGGGGAGGGGGAGATAGAAAATAGAACATGTAATATCATGCATTGTCTAATCTCTTCTGAGTCTATTATTTGATAGGAGTTCTATCACTTAGTTGTCATTTCAAGTGTGTGGTCTATAAAAATAAGTGTGTATAAAGTGTTTCAACTCAAAACATCACCAAGAATCTCGGCACTACCTTTTAATCTGGACGAGTTCTGTATGTTTCTTATAAAACTACCCGAAATGAGAATTTCTCTCATCCTGTCTGTGTTCCCCGCAGAAATCCCATTAACTCTAGAAGATAATGACTTGTGAAGTCATGCGGAACCCTAGTTTTATGAAACAGTGCAATGTAACATGAAGCAACCATTACTATGCAATGTCAAAGAAAATAAAATCATATTTTTCTGTCTTACAAAAATAGGCCTCAAATTTACTAGACATAGTAACAGGAATCATTTAGCCTGCCTAGGATGCAGACCTGACTTTGAGACTTCAATAACACCTCACAGAGACACAAATGTTATCTAGGGCCCTGCCAGTGTCAGAGTAATCACCTCATTCCACTTGTGTTGTCTGGCAGAAATTATTAACCTAACTTGTGTTCGAAGATGAGCCCCTGTATCTCTTGCATTCTGGAAGCGTCTACAGTGTCAGGGTTGAGAGAGCCTGTATATTTATTCATGAAATTTAAGCACTTGTGTTAAAAAGGGGGTTTGAAATACTATATAGATTGGGTTTGACGTATACAACATGATCAGGGTGTTAACGAGACCACCTGGCAAAAGAAAATGGATGCTGTTCATTCTGAATTCCAGTCAGATCTTTGCATGTTTTCTGTATTGATTTAATTTTACTATGGTACATCCAGTGGTGGTAAAGTGAATAATCTCCATCTTGCCTTGGCCCAACCTCAATCCACCTATGTGTTTAGCATCCCCATCAGAGTGCATGTTGAATGATGTGGTACAGGATTCACTATTGTCCTGTAATTTCTTACACAGCATGTGTAGGGTTAGCCCATCAAGAGGCCAACTATGTGTGTGGAAGTCAGTTCAGCAGCTCCATCTATGTGTTCTTGGGAGACAAAGAGATCAATCCTCAAGGGGGATTCTCTCCATTGCTTTACAATAGCAGTCTCCTTACTCCCCGCTGTTCAGTGTCCTATGAAGGCATGAAAGGAATTTTATAATATCTGTACATTATAGGAACACCTGTGATTGAAAAAGTACAATGATTGATGTTTTGCTTTAGCTTGAGATTAAGAATCAGTGGTAGACACCTTGCAAGTGCATGAAGAGGTCAACTGTACAAAGTCATATGCCTGTTCGTTAAAACTATACTTTCGGAAACAGATAGATAAAGGGAACTAAGAGTTCCTGTTGATGCTATGTTCCAGTCTTACTTCTGCTAGCACATGATAGCAAATAGAGGAATAAGGATTGGGAAATGAACTGCCAATAACACAATAAGCTGAACTCCACTTAGCAGAGACAACTTTGTATTAGCAACTGATAATGAACTTATATGGTATTCAAGTTAAGGGACATCACCCTGGGTGGGTTGAACCATAGTAGGGGATAAAAAGGGAAAACACCATCTTGAGAACTGAGTGTGTTACTTACAAATTACTGTAAGTGTATACTCCGGGTTGCAATACGTGCTGCAATCCTTATTAAACAAACTAACCTCTGATCAAACAAGTTTCCTGTGGTCTCGTGTGTGCACATAGGGTAAAAATCCCTTACAGGCACTGAAGTGTAGAGCTTTTCCATGATGAGTATAATGTGTCCTGGACATCTGCTCTCACAGCATGACACACGTTACATGACACACACGGTACCGTACACCTGAGCTGCTACTATGACCATGTAATGTATGAGAGTCTACACTAGTATTTTCACAGGGTTAACATTTGACCGGTCAGAGCATGTGAGAACTGTTTGATCCAGGGTGCTGTGACTTGAACCTTGCTATTACTGTCACGTCTGCTCCCGCTCTTACCCCCCCGGCGCTTGAGGGCGCCAGGTTGCCCTGCATCACTCACTCCTATCATCTATTACGCACACCTGCCTTCCCTCGTCACGCGCATCAGTGATATTGGACTCACCTGGACTCACTCATCATCTGTTTATTACCTCCCCTATATTTGTCAGTTCCCCAGCTCTGTTCCCCGCTGCTGCATTTATAGTTTTTTTGTCTGTGTTATCTGTTTGCTGACGCTGTTACCGTCTCGTTCCGTGTCTCTCCAGCGTCAACTCGTGACAATTACATCACTCACTTAGATGTGCATAACTATATCAAGCACAGTGGGCTGGATTCAAATCTAACAAAACAATGTTTATGTATTGTCATTGTGTAAAGCATCCTGGTTGTCTTGCCAGCTCTCTTGAGGGAAAGGCTCACACCTCAAGATACCGTGTGGTTAAATAAAATGAATAAAAAAATGTTTTAATAAGAAAACCACAATTATTTTTTACAGAAAAATATTGATCGTTTGTACTGTTTGTTGAGTTCAGACTGTGTCAACTGTTATTCCATGTAATTTTGGAGTGTGTATTTTATTAGGATTGAAATTGCCATACTAAAATAAATTACATTGTGATGAGCATTACAATGATAATGATTTATAGCTCTGAATCATATTCAATATTTGAAAATGTGTAAGTTGATTTGAAGTGTTTGTTTGAGACCTAGGTTTTAGCATGTGATGTTTTCCAAACCCACTGGTAGTTGGAGGCTGTGTGTTCCATTGTCTGAAGAGAAGAACATGAACCGGTTGGTTTTCCTCTCTGATTGACTTGGGTATGTCTGTTTTGTTGGAGAGGATTTTGACGTGTTTATCCCCTGATTTGAAGCAGAAATGGCTCTGAAGTGCTTGTGCATACCCTTCAAACACTCAATTAGTACTCTCCATCACGCTAAACCCAATCTGGAATAATCTATTTGATGGACATACTCAAGTGGAAAGCCAGCACTCAGTGGAGCCATTCAACTGAGTTCTTCAAGAATGTACTCACTCCTGCTTATTTAGACTCAAATATTTTCCCGGCCTTATTTCACAGTCCAGACTGTTTGCCATGATCTGCATATGCAAAACCCTCCAGGTTTAGTAAATAGATCTCTAACCTCTAACACACATTATTCTGTAGAGTTGATGTGGCACCCAGAGTCGCAAGTAACGAGGGGAGAAAAGCCAATCATTTTCAGTAATCACTTCCATTTTTCATAGACACGGAGCCTATTGAAGCATTTGCAGATTGTGTAATTCTCCTTGACGGGAACCAACTCTGAGGGTTCCGGTGTGACTGGAGAATGTCATGGTAAAGGGACTAGCCTCACATTCCCTGGGGACAATGATACATCATCATCTTTGATTTGACCCATCCAATGGGAGTGGAACAGTCAGGTAATATGAAGGGTTTTACCAGAACCAATATATAATATTGCATTTGGAAAGCCACTTTTAAATATAGTACATGTACTGTATATTGAACAAAATCACACACTGTAAAAAGTACTCACTTGGGTGGTTGGCTGAAAATAGACATTATTCTTACTGAGAGGTGATGAATGAAAAATGGGAACACTGTTGCGTGGAATAAATGTAATTGATTCATTTCAAGTTATTGAATTTTGTGGCATTTATCTGACAAATGATGATCAGTTTCCATCAACAGCACACTAATGCTCCATATGCTGGGTTAACTTTGCAAGTGAATATCCATGTCACTCATAAATCGTATTTACCTATATCATTATAAACCACAATTTTCAAATATCCCCAGGTTATAGTCAGTCTCCATTTCCCCTTTCCATCTGATATTTCCACAACAACAGCAACCACTATGTTTACTACCCAATGTGTCTGAATCCTCGTTATGTCCACCATTCAAAAATCTACATTTGCATAAATATTGCAATATCAAACATTTCTACACAAGGCCGCTGTGAAGATGTTAATTCCAGACATATTCAGTAATATAATTCAGTAATATAACAACATACAGAGTTGGTATTCACTTCAAGGTACAAGGTGCTTCTCCAATGTTTGCCATGTTTGGTGTTGACCGCTGTATGGTATGAGGCAACCACTCTTACGTTTATTTTTAAGGTTGGCACTTCTTATCTTGTACCACCACCAAGGCTTCAAAGCAAACCCAATACAACATTTATGAAGTAGAGGGAAACAGGATGGCTTCTCTGTGTCCAAAGAAAATAGGTTCCACTCACTTTTACAATGTTGGTTTGTTTGAATCTACCAGAGGAGGATATTGCTTTGATTTATCAAGGTAATCACTACTAAGTGTGTGCAAGTTAATATAATGTGTCCTCTTACATTGTCCAAAAGGTATCAAGCTGAGCACATTAGAATGCTTTAAAAAAAAAATGCCCAATGCTTATGCCTACTTATTGCAAAAAAATGTATAAACCTATTGTAGTACTATAATTACAATGAATCTTGTCTTTTGATTATGTTTAATCTTAGTTAGAATGTTCAGGAAACTGTAGCAATAGATGGCTCTCTAATTTCACAGCACAGCATTCTGGTAAAAGACAGTGAGAAAACAGGCGTGGTTATCCTACAACTATACAATAGCAATTGTTCCTCGTGCTCAATTTCAATTTCCCTTAAAAATTACAAGATTTGTCATGCAAAAGTGCAAACCCTGAAGATTGAATTGAATCTGGTGTTTTGCGAAAAGGACTTGTTGACCCCGTTCAATATTATTCATCTGTGAGTCACTGAACAGGTGTCAAGTCTCCACAGGTCAGTCTCCCATCCAGTGCAACAGGTACACACTGATTGTAGCACTCCATAAGGGACAGTATACTTGAAAACCCTATCAACCGTTCTTGTCAGGAGGGATCTTCAATAAAAAGAGTGAATAATATGAATTCTCATCTATGACAGTCTTTGTGCTATTCTTTCAAGGATACACTCTCGACCAGTGGTGTAATTAAGTAAAATACTTTAAAGTACTACTTAAGTAGATTTTTGGGGTATCTGTACTTTACTTTACTATTTATATTTTTCACAACTTTTACTTTTACTTCACTACATTCCTAAAGAAAATAATGTACTTTTTACTCCCTACATTTTTCCAGAAAACCAAAAGTACTTGTTACATTTTGAATGTTTAGCAAGACAGGAAAATGGTAAAATTCACACACTTATCAAGAAACATGTGGTCATCCCTACTGCCTCTGATCAGGCGGACTCATTAAACACATGCATCGTTTGTAAAGTAAGTTGTAGTGTGCCCCCGGCTATCCATAAATGTTAAAAACAGGAAAATGGTGCCTTCTGCTTTGCTTAATATAAGGAATTTGAAATGTTTTATACTTTTACTTTTGATACTTAAGTATATTTAGAACCAAAGACTTTTATACTTTTAATCAAGTAGTATTTTACTGGGTGACTTTCACTTTTACTTGAGTCATTTTCTATTAAGGTGTCTTTACTTTTATTCAAGTATGACCATTGGGTACTTTTTCCACTACTGCTCCAGGCAAAATGTAATGCAAAACCTTTGTTGTTTCCAATGCTTCTGTTGTGAACGTTTCCCCCAATAGGATTGTATTCACATGGAAACAGTTGGATTGAAACTGGGTTACAGAGTGCATCTCAAGTTTCACATTTTGTCATATGCACAAGTTTCCTAACAATATAGTAATCAATATGAGTAGTAAAAATATTATACTGTATAGTAAAGTAGAACAAAACACATGAGAAATAGAAGAACACAAGAAAATAAGTAAGCAAAACACAGTACATGGTCAGTTCCAGGTTCAGTGCCAATACCATGTTTACAATGTGCAGGGATAATGGAGTGGTAGGGGTAGATATGTGTAATGGAACAGTGACTAGGTCTCAGGATATATGATCAACAGAGTAGTGGCAGCGTATATGATGATTTTATCTGAGTGTGTGTAGAGTCAGTATGAATGTGTGTGCGTGTTGTGTGTGGGTGAGCAAATTAGGTTTGTGTGTGTGCTGGAGTGTCATTGTGAGTGTGTGTGAGGGATTGTGTAGAGTCCTGTGATTGTGCATAGTGTCAGTGCAAAAATGTACATAAAATAAAATGGTCAATGCAGATAGTCCGTGTAGACATTTTGTTAGATATTCATACATTTTGTTAGCTATTCATACATTTTGTTAGCTATTCATACATCTAGTCTTGTGTAACTCATAATTGGTAAGGCTTAAAAGCCCATGCAGACCTTTTTTTTTTTTTACATCAATATCAAATCATTTCTGGGTAACAATTAAGTTACTTACTGTAATAGTTTTCTATTTTCAGGACTGAGAAGGGGCGGGACTGAGACAGGTAATGGAGTTAATGGCGGTAATGGAGGTAATGGCGGACTGAACGTAGTTATGTAGAGCACCTCAAGATAAAAACGTAACATTCAATATCGGCAAGTTAGATTAAATATTAGCACTACACAATCTGGTGGGTGATAACCTTCAATCTGGATAACTACACAAAACAAATCTTAAGACTAGAGACATTTATCGACAAATATTACGAAAACAAGCATCACCTAAACCTGACGGAGAGTAAGACAGGGGAACCGATTTCAAAACAAAAACGTGACTCTTCTACAGACACAGACGATTTTATATTTTTACCACCCGGAATGGTAAAGTTTGAAACCGATCTGTTAAAATCAATAAATGACAAACTGGGTATACTTGAATTAGTCAGTAAGGATATAAAAGAGTTGAAGGCAAGCCTCGAGATGAGTGATGAAAAAGCTGCGACATTGGAGAAGGAAACAAACAAGCTAAAAGGGACAGTCAATAAGATTGAAACCGAAGTGAATGAACTTAAAAAGGAGAACACCGTTCTGAGAGAAGCCTTACTTGACATAGAGACTAGATCCATGAGAGAGAATCTGGTACTTACAGGTATCCAAGAGAAAGAGGGAGAAGTTCCTGAATCCGTAGTTAGAGTTCCTCCTTACAGCTCTGCAGATTACTTACAGCGCGACACAATCCAACTCGAACGCGTACACCGCTTCAGACAGAGAGGGCAGAGGGCAACGATTGGGCGTTCATACAAGGTTGCTTCATTTAAAGATAAAATAATGGTTAAAAGCCGAGGTAAAATACTTGCTGGGACTAAAATTGGCATGAATGACCAGTTCCCGAAGGAAATTGCAGAGCAGTGTAAAGTTCTGTATCCAATTTTCAAGGAAAATAGATTAAAAAGGAAACGAGTAGCTCTCGTTGTCAATAAACTATATATTGATAACTAGTTGTTCAGAGACACAAAGACTACTCCATGGCTATTTTATAAATTACAAAGTTCTTACTGACGAGGAAAATAATTAAACACAATTCTAGCCCGGTTACGGATTGTAACAATACAATAAAAAATATAGCTTTTCTATATATATTCAAATATAACTAATTGGAACACAAAAGCACTAATTCAACATGGTGAAGATAAAAACTCAGTAAACAGAAGGCACAGTATATGTGGATGGTGGGGTGTGTGTTTTTTTATGTTTGGGAAAGTGTGGCGTTTAGTGAGAAAGGAAATGTTTTCATATCCCAGAACCAATGTATTGCTGTGAGCGGGAGTGTGAGAGCTTTCAATGTTGTTCAGATGATGGATATACTTTTTATAATGAATTATACGTCTTATTTATTTATATATTTATTGTCCTAACATGGTGGAACTGTTTTAAAATAAATTATACATTTGATTTATTTACTGTCCTATCATGGGGAACTAAACATTTTTAAATAAATTATATATCAAATTTTTTCATTTACGATCCTATATTGATGGAACGGTCCACAACCCTATACCATAGACACCCACCTGAATGACCCAGATACATTTACATTTACATTTAAGTCATTTAGCAGACGCTCTTATCCAGAGCGACTTACAAATTGGTGCATTCACCTTATGACATCCAGTGGAACAGCCACTTTACAATAGTGCATCTAAATCTTTTAAGGGGGGGGGGGTCAGAAGGATTACTTTATCCTATCCTAGGTATTCCTTAAAGAGGTGGGGTTTCAGGTGTCTCCGGAAGGTGGTGATTGACTCCGCTGTCCTGGCGTCGTGAGGGAGTTTGTTCCACCATTGGGGGGCCAGAGCAGCGAACAGTTTTGACTGGGCTGAGCGGGAACTGTACTTCCCCAGTGGTAGGGAGGCGAGCAGGCCAGAGGTGGATGAACGCAGTGCCCTTGTTTGGGTGTAGGGCCTGATCAGAGCCTGAAGGTTCTAAGGAGAAGTCCCTAACTGTTTTATGGGCCTGATGTAAGCGGCCAAAATGCGGTCAGAGACCTAGAGCAGCACTGCCCCCTCAAGATTCTGAGCCTGCTTGGCAGGGTTGGTCCTGCAAAGCCAAAGCCCCCTAATGGGAGAGCATTCTAAAAGCTGCTAATGAGAACCTTGACGATCTAGTACCTAGCCGGTGGGGATTCCGGTGAGGTGCCCTCACCCAGGCAGTGGCAGTGCTGGCAACACTAGCTGCAGTAACCCATGGGGAGGAGGTCACACTCGGACATTCAGAGAGGCGGTATATTATTGTGGCCCTGGTGGGACAAAATCAAAAGTCGGACTGCATGGAGATGCTTGCGAGTATGGTAAATACGGGGGACTGTGTTGTGGGTGTTTCAGGAAAAAGGTGTACATTTGACCTCCATCATCTAGGAAGTGACAATGGTTGACAAAATCTCTCCATTTCTGACAATTTTTTTATTTATTTTTGTAAGTCTTGCAGGCCTTCTCATACAGCTGCAACTGTATATGCATTTGTAAATCAAGACCTTTCTTGAGTTGGGCTCTGGGATGGTGCAACTGTTGAGAATGTGAGCCTATGGTTGTGTGGGGGGAAAGGGTTGAGTGTGTATGTGTGTATCCCACAACTGTTGCGATGGAGTAAAAGTTGTTAGGGACAATATAGGATGATTCACAAGAATT
Source organism: Salvelinus alpinus (assembly GCF_045679555.1). Classification (NCBI taxonomy): domain Eukaryota; kingdom Metazoa; phylum Chordata; class Actinopteri; order Salmoniformes; family Salmonidae; genus Salvelinus; species Salvelinus alpinus. The sequence continues at coordinate 13,016 of NW_027256258.1, forward strand.
GTTTGCTAATATAATAATTGCTTGCAATAATGTAATTTTGGTAATGGCGAGACTGGTGAGAGATAAAATCCTTTGCATAAATTGCCTACATTACCACAAATATTAATAGCTGATTATGGAAATTAAGAAACAGGCCCTCACCTCGATTTGTATTATATATATATATAAATATATGTACATGGCGGAGGCTTAATCAAGCTAGTTGTTTTGACTACTTTCTTATGCCATTCTCTCTGGCATCAAAAGTTTAAAAAGTGTTGATAGGGGACAGAATGCGGTCGGATCATCAAATAATTGGCATATATATTACTCTTACAGAATTTGCACGTGGGCGAGGATATTGGAAATTTAATCAAAGCCTACTAGATGATAGATTGTTTAGAACTAGGACAGAAGAATTTATAACTGACTTTTTCAGACATAACATACAGTAGGTACTGCAGATCCCCTTATTGTACGGAACACTTTTAAATGTGCCTTTAGAGGCCATGCAATTCAGTATTCATCTATAAAACAAAAGCAATTTAGATCAAAAGAGTCCATATTAACAAGGGAAATTTAAGGACTAACAGTACAGTTAGATAGAAAAAAAAACTGTACCATAGAGGCACAGAAAAAGTTAGAGGAAAATCAAAAAGAAATGGAGGTATTATTCAAGAAAGATCCAGTGTAATATATTATAAATATAAAGTGAACTAGATGGAATATGGGGAGAAATACACCAAATTCCTTTTCAAACTTCAATATAGAAATGCTACCCCCCAAAAATGTTTTGAAACTTGTTACAAATAATGGAGTCACGCATTATTTACCAAATTATATTTTGAAAGAGGAAGTAAAGTACTTTAAGAATATGTTTTCGTTTCAGTCTCTTCCGTCTCCACTAACTGAAACTAATTGTATGGATTTTTTCCAAATAATAATGTACAATTAACATCTGTACAGAAAGACTCAAGTGAAGGCCAAATTAAAGAGGAGGAACTCTCTGTTTATCATATATGCATTGTCACTTTAACTATACATTCATGTACATACTACCTCAATTGGCCCGACCAACCAGTGCTCCCGCACATTGGCTAACCGGGCTATCTGCATTGTGTCCCACCCATCACCCGCCAACCCCTCTTTTACGCTACTGCTAGTCTCTGTTCATCATATATGCATAGTCACTTTAACCATATCTACATGTACATACTACCTCAATCAGCCTGACTAACCGGTGTCTGTATGTAGCCTCGCTACTTTTATAGCCTCGCTACTGTATATAGCCTGTCTTTTTACTGTTGTTTTATTTCTTTACCTACCTATTGTTCACCTAATACCTTTTTTGTACTACTGGTTAGAGCCTGTAAGTAAGCATTTCACTGTAAGATCTACACCTGTTGTATTCAGCACACGTGACAAGTAAACTTTGATTTGATTTGATGCAATTAAAGCCTTTAAGGCTGGGAAACCTCCAGGGCTGGATGGCATACCAGTGGAAGTATACAAAACTTTTTTGATATACTCAGAGCACCGTTATTAGCATGCTTTAACCACTCCTATATAAATGGTAGATTATCAGACATGCAACAAGAAGGTCTGATATCATTATTATTGAAACAGGTCCCAAGTGGTATATATAAAGATCCAGTCCATTTAAAAAATTGGAAACCTCTTACACTTCAGTGTTGTGATGCAAAAATCCTAGCAAAATGCTTGGCGCATAGAATTAAAAAAGTATTGTCAGATATTATTCATCCTAATCAGACAGGTTTTTTACATGGCGGATACATTGGATATAATATAAGACAAGTATTGGAAACAATAGAATACTATGAAATATCGGGGACACCAGGCCTGGTTTTCATAGCTGATTTTGAAAAGGCTTTTGATAAAGTATGACTGGTTTATATATAAATGCCTAGAATATTTACATTTTGGGGAATCTCTTACAAAATGGGTTAAAGTTATGTGTCGTAACCCTAGGTGTAAAATAGTAAATAATGGCTACATCTCAGAAAGTTTTAAACTATCTAGAGGAGTTAAACAAGGTTGTCCACTATCGGCATAACTATTTATTATTGCCATTGCCAAATGTTAGCTGTTAAAATTAGATCAAACTATAATATTAAGGGATGTCATTGTACGCTGATGATTCATGTTTTCTTTTAAAAACCACAATTAGAATCTCTCCACGGCCTCATAGAGGATTTAGATACTTTTGCTATCCTCTCTGGATTAAAACCATATTATGATAAGTGTACTACTATATTATGTTTTGGATCATTAAAAAATGTAAATTTTACATACTGTGTAGTTTACCAATTAAATGGTCTGACGGAAATGTGAACATACTCAGTATACAAATCCCCAAAGAAAGAAATGATCTCACTCCAATAAATGTTTATAGAAAGTTAGCAAAAATAGATAAGATCTTGCTACCATGGAAAGGAAAATACCTGTTTATTTGTGGAAAAATCACTCTGAGTAACTCTTTAGTCATATCACAGTTTACCTATTTGGTTATGGTTAGTGACCTGCTTTTTAAATTATATGAACAAAAAATATTCAATTTTATTTGGAATGCAAGCCAGACAAAATTAAAAGGGCCTATTTATATAACGAATATGAATTCAGAGGGCAGAGATTATTAAATATTAAAGTATTAGACCACTCACTAAAGGCATCAGTCATACAAAAGTTATACTTAAATCCAAACTGGTTTTCTAGTAAATTGGTAGGAATGTCTCATCCTATGTTCAAGTATGGCTTTTCTCCCTTTATTCAGATTACACCTGCTCACTTTCGGTTGTTTGAAAAGGAAATAATCTTCAAAATATCGTTATTTTTTAAACAAGCCTTAGAAAGTTGGTTGCAATTTCAGTTTAATCCACCTGAAAAGACAGAACAAATACTACAACAAATATTGTGGTTAAACAAACAAAAAACATATTTTTTAAATACATTTTTAAAAAAGGTATAATTTTTGTGAATGATATCATAAATAGGACTGGTTGAGTTATATCACACATGCAGCTAACACAGACATATGGAAATGTCTGCTCTACCCAAAATTACAACCAACTAATTGCAGCATTACCACAAAAATGGAAGAGTCAAGTAGAAGGGGGAAAAAGTAAGGAACTTGTATGTCGGCCCTGTATTAAAGAACATAAATGGTCAAAGAAAAGTGTGATAAATAAAAACATATACCAATTTCATTTAAGGACCAAAAAACTGACAGCTGTGCCATATAAATTGCAAAATAGTTGGGAAGAGATTTTCGATGTACCCATTCCATGGCACATGGAATACAATCTTCCCAGCTCTGCAGATTTTGCTGTGAGGAGGCAGAGTCATTAGATCATTTATTTTGGTATTGTCCATATGTAGCTCGTTTTTGGTCACAGGTCCAGGAATGGCTGAAGAGTTGCAACATTTGCCTAGAACTAACGCTGCAGATAGCAAAAATGGGTGATTTGAAAAGCCATAGTCAATCAATCAATAATATAAGAATTATTTTAGCAAAAATGTTTATTTTTAATTTACAATCTGTAGAAGCTATGAAAATAGAAAGGTTCAGTACTTTTGTCAAGCAGCACAGTTGAAAAATATATGGCAAATAGAAATCCAAAATGGATGGTGTTGAGAGATAGATGGGAGGGGTTGAATGGAGCTGAAGGATGGGACTAATAACAAGATAACCAATGTAAAACATACGGGGTCCTTAAAATGTATATAGGTTCATACATTTTGTGAAATAACACAGTTACAAATAGAAATCAAACTGGATGGACATCAGAAATAGAGGAAGGACTAAAAACAAACAAAATATAACTTTTTTGAAGATTGTGTCTGTAAAAAAATTAAAGATTGTGTCTGTAAAATGTGTATAAGATGTATAAACTGAAGGTAGAAGCCTAAGTGTTATTGTTTATTAGTTTACTCCAATTGGGGGAAGGGTGGTAGGGTTTGTGGAGAATAATAAAGGTATATTCTAAAAATAAAAATAAAAGTACGTATGTCTATATTGGTATGTGTATGTACAGTGGGGAGAACAAGTATTTGATACACTGCCGATTTTGCAGGTTTTCCTACTTACAAAGCATGTAGAGGTCTGTCATTTTTATCATAGGTACACTTCAACTGTGAGAGACGGAATCTAAAACAAAAATCCAGAAAATCACATTGTATGATTTTTAAGTAATTAATTTGCATTTTATTGCATGACATAAGTATTTGATCACCTACCAACCAGTAAGAATTCCGGCTCTCACAGACCTGTTAGTTTTTCTTTAAGAAGCCCTCCTGTTCTCCACTCATTACCTGTATTAACTGCACCTGTTTGAACTCGTTACCTGTATAAAAGACACCTGTTCACACACTCAATCAAACAGACTCCAACCTCTCCACAATGGCCAAGACCAGAGAGCTGTGTAAGGACATCAGGGATAAATTGTAGACCTGTACAAGGCTGGGATGGGCTACAGGACAATAGCCAAGCAGCTTGGTGAGAAGGCAACAACTGTTGGCACAATTATTAGAAAATGGAAGAAGTTCAAGATGACGGTCAATCACCCTCGGTCTGGGGCTCCATGCAAGATCTCACCTCGTGGGGCATCAATGATCATGAGGAATGTGAGGGATCAGCCCAGAACTACACGGCAGGACCTGGTCAATGACCTGAAGAGAGCTGGGACCACAGTCTCAAAGAAAACCATTAGTAACACACTACGCCGTCATGGATTAAAATCCTGCAGCGCACGCAAGGTCCCCCTGCTCAAGCCAGCGCATGTCCAGGCCCGTCTGAAGTTTGCCAATGACCATCTGGATGATCCAGAGGAGGAATGGGAGAAGGTCATGTGGTCTGATGAGACAAAAATAGAGCTTTTTGCTCTAAACTCCACTCGCCGTGTTTGGAGGAATAGAAGGATGAGTACAACCCCAAGAACACCATCCCAACCGTGAAGCATGGAGGTGGAAACATCATTCTTTGGGGATGCTTTTCTGCAAAGGGGACAGGACGACTGCACCGTATTGAGGGGAGGATGGATGGGGCCATGTATCGCGAGATCTTGACCAACAACCTCCTTCCCTCAGTAAGAGCATTGAAGATGGGTCGTGGCTGGGTCTTCCAGCATGACAACGACCCGAAACACACAGCCAGGGCAACTAAGGAGTGGCTCCGTAAGAAGCATCTCAAGGTCCTGGAGTGGCCTAGCCAGTCTCCAGACCTGAACCCAATAGAAAATCTTTGGAGGGAGCTGAAAGTCCGTATTGCCCAGCGACAGCCCCGAAACCTGAAGGATCTGGAGAAGGTCTGTATGGAGGAGTGGGCCAAAATCCCTGCTGCAGCGTGTGCAAACCTGGTCAAGAACTACAGGAAACGTATGATCTCTGTAATTGCAAACTAAGGTTTCTGTACCAAATATTCAGTTCTGCTTTTCTGATGTATCAAATACTTATGTCATGCAATAAAATGCAAATTAATTACTTAAAAATCATACAATGTGATTTTCTGGATTTTTGTTTTAGATTCCTTCTCTCACAGTTGAAGTGTACCTATGATAAAAATTACAGACCTCTACATGCTTTGTAAGTAGGAAAACCTGCAAAATTGTCAGTGTATCAAATACTTGTTCTCCCCACTGTATATATCTGCATATGTGTATGTATATGGATATATATATTTACCCCCCAAAATATATGGGGGATTGGAAACAATGCAGACAATTACTTTGATGGAAGCAACAATCTTTCCGCAATACTAAGCTAATCCACCCCTTAAGAAAAAATAAATAAATAAATAAAATAGTTTTCATTAAAATGGTCAAAAAAATATAAATAATAATAAGCTTTTTAGCAATAAACACATTTTCAAGCAAGCATTTTGCTAGTGCTGTCTGGGAGCGGTCTGAGTGGCGTGGGAAGGGACCAGAGCGGAGGAGCCTAGTGGGAGGGGTATGTAACCTGAAAACTAGCTTTTATTCGCAATTGGGTTTGGAACTCTCTTTGTTATTGGTCAACAGTATACTAACTATTTTAAACTGGGTGATTCGAGCCTTGAATGCTGATTGGCTGAAAGCCATTTTATAAAAACTGTATACCACAGGAATGACAAAACATTTATTTTTGCTGCTCTAATTACGTTGGTGACCAGTTTATAATAGCAATGAGGCACCTTGGGGGTTTGTGGTATATGGCCAATATACTGTTATATGGCTAAGGGCTGTATTCAGGCACTCTGCGTTGCGTTGTACTTAAGAACAGCCCTTAGCCGTGGTATATTGGCCACATACCACACCCCCTCAGGCATCATTGCTTAAAAACTGCCTTGTGATGTCACGAGGCTAGCCGAAACTCCACCCATGCAAAGCCTGCTAAATAGAAGATCCTATGTAGATTGTATTTTCAACCAGCAACTGTCAGGAAAATACACTGATCATATTTTTTCACACTTTTACACTGTTAGTGACCATACAAAGAATGTTCACTGCACTGGCATTTAAAGTATTCAAGTTAATGGACGAATGAATCAGAGTACTGGCTAAGTACTGGTTACCCTGTTTGTAATTTACACTGCACTCAGTTCTAATCCTTTAGTAGAGCCAGTGTGCAGGGTATCCAGAGTATGACTAAGATTTACCATCCTAAGCTGAGTACTGAATGTTTTTGGCCATGACAGCTAAAATGAGATTAGCTCCAGACATCAAAGCAGCAGAGCTGATCTTTACTTGTAGTTTGCAGGAGAAAACTACTGTTAAGAAAGTCTGCAATCTCACCCCTGTGAAGAAATCTCTCAGAAAGCTTACATTGAAACACAACTTTGAAGTGTTTTGACATTCTTCTAACAGCCCTGTTTAGAATTCAAGGAGGCTAATATTAACGTGTTGGTCAAAAAGATATTTGGAAAATAGGTAAATTAAATGATGTGTGTATTCTTGTGTTTTTGTTGAGATTATTCAATACATGGTAATTCTTTTGAGTTCAGCATGATTAAGGTCATGAAAAATTCTGTTTTAGTGTTAATTTTAAGACTTATATTCTATACCTATCTAACCTTCCTGGTCAGCAGTCTAACTGTACAAGATTATACCAAGATCTCAGGGATTCATAGGAAATATCAAGGTCTCCTAAAACATGCTCTGAGTAATTGAATGACTTGTTTTGTATTTTCTGTTGGTGTATGTTTGTGTCTATATGGATGGTGCGGTGGGATGTTTACTTCGACATACAGGGCTGTGTAGCTACGCAGATTTGTTGGCAGTAACTTCGTACCTTGGGTGTAGTAATATGCCCACGC
>NW_027256259.1:0-7500 GCF_045679555.1 Salvelinus alpinus
TGTATATATATATATATATATATATGCAGCTGTATGACCCAATGGGGGAATAAACTTTACTAATCGTCCGAGAGTTTCTTACTCTGCTTATTTAGAATCTAACACTAGCTCCGAGAAACCTTTTTTTTTAATAGTTTGTTATTTTTTACATTATTTTGCTCAGAACTTTTCTTGTATTATTAGCTACAGACGGTAATATATTTTGAATATTAAATTGTCAGTCGAGCAGATATTCAACCTCCCTGACCTCCTGGATCCTTTGTTTGAACTTCCTGTATATATTCCTGTATAGCAGTGGGACTTTTCTCTATTCGTCCTGGGGGCGGGATCAAAACGCAGACGCCGGAGACGAGGTAGAAGGAGCGGGGGTCCTAGTCAGACGCCGGAGACGAGGTAGAAGGAGGTCCTAGTCAGACTCAGGAGACGTGGTAGAAGGAGCAGGAGTCCTAGTCAGACTCAGGAGACGAGGTAGAAGGAGCGGGGGTCCTAGTCAGACTCAGGAGACGAGGTAGAAGGAGCAGGGGTCCTAGTCAGACTCAGGAGACGAGGTAGAAGGAGGTCCTAGTCAGACTCAGGAGACGAGGTAGAAGGAGCGGGGTCCTAGTCAGACGCCGGAGACGAGGTAGAAGGAGCGGGGTCCTAGTCAGACTCAGGAGACGAGGTAGAAGGAGCGGGGTCCTAGTCAGACTCAGGAGACGAGGTAGAAGGAGCGGGGTCCTAGTCAGACGCCGGAGATGAGGTAGAAGGAGCAGGGGTCCTAGTCAGACTCAGGAGACGAGGTAGAAGGAGCGGGGTCCTAGTCAGACTCAGGAGACGAGGTAGAAGGAGCGGGGTCCTTGTCAGACTCAGGAGACGAGGTAGAAGGAGCGGGGTCCTAGTCAGACGCCGGAGACGAGGTAGAAGGAGCAGGGGTCCTAGTCAGACGCCGGAGACGAGGTAGAAGGAGCGGGGTCCTAGTCAGACGCCGGAGACGAGGTAGAAGGAGCAGGGGTCCTAGTCAGACTCAGGAGACGTGGTAGAAGGAGGTCCTAGTCAGACTCAGGAGACGAGGTAGAAGGAGGTACTAGTCAGACGCCGGAGACGAGGTAGAAGGAGCGGGGTCCTAGTCAGACGCCGGAGACGAGGTAGAAGGAGCAGGGGTCCTAGTCAGACTCAGGAGACGAGGTAGAAGGAGCAGGGGTCCTAGTCAGACTCAGGAGACGAGGTCAAAGGAGCAGGGGTCCTAGTCAGACTCAGGAGACGAGGTAGAAGGAGGTCCTAGTCAGACTCAGGAGACGAGGTAGAAGGAGCAGGGGTCCTAGTCAGACACCGGAGACGAGGTAGAAGGAGCAGGGGTCCTAGTCAGACGCCGGAGACGAGGTAGAAGGAGCGGGGTCCTAGTCAGACGCCGGAGACGAGGTAGAAGGAGCAGGGGTCCTAGTCAGACTCAGGAGACGTGGTAGAAGGAGGTCCTAGTCAGACTCAGGAGACGAGGTAGAAGGAGGTCCTAGTCAGACGCCGGAGACGAGGTAGAAGGAGCAGGGGTCCTAGTCAGACTCAGGAGACGAGGTAGAAGGAGCAGGGGTCCTAGTCAGACGCCGGAGACGAGGTAGAAGGAGCAGGGGTCCTAGTCAGACTCAGGAGACAAGGTAGAAGGAGCAGGGGTCCTAGTCAGACTCAGGAGACGAGGTAGAAGGAGGTCCTAGTCAGACTCAGGAGACGTGGTAGAAGGAGCAGGGGTCCTAGTCAGACGCCGGAGACGAGGTAGAAGGAGCAGGGGTCCTAGTCAGACGCCGGAGACGAGGTAGAAGGAGCAGGGGTCCTAGTCAGACTCAGGAGACGAGGTAGAAGGAGCAGGGGTCCTAGTCAGACGCCGGAGACGAGGTAGAAGGAGCAGGGGTCCTAGTCAGACTCAGGAGACGAGGTAGAAGGAGCAGGGGTCCTGAGTCAGACTCAGGAGACGAGGTAGAAGGAGCAGGGGTCCTAGTCAGACTCAGGAGACGAGGTAGAAGGAGCAGGGGTCCTAGTCAGGACTCAGGAGACGAGGTAGAAGGAGCGGGGTCCTAGTCAGACTCAGGAGACGTGGTAGAAGGAGCGGGGTCCTAGTCAGACGCCGGAGACGAGGTAGAAGGAGCAGGGGTCCTAGTCAGACTCAGGAGACGAGGTAGAAGGAGCAGGGGTCCTAGTCAGACGCCGGAGACGAGGTAGAAGGAGCAGGGGTCCTAGTCAGACGCCGGAGACGAGGTAGAAGGAGCAGGGGTCCTAGTCAGACTCAGGAGACGAGGTAGAAGGAGCAGGGGTCCTAGTCAGACTCAGGAGACGAGGTAGAAGGAGCAGGGGTCCTAGTCAGACTCAGGAGACGTGGTAGAAGGAGCAGGGGTCCTAGTCAGACTTAGGAGACGTGGTAGAAGGAGCAGGGGTCCTAGTCAGACTCAGGAGACGAGGTAGAAGGAGCAGGGGTCCTAGTCAGACTCAGGAGACGAGGTAGAAGGAGCAGGGGTCCTAGTCAGACTCAGGAGACGTGGTAGAAGGAGCAGGGGTCCTAGTCAGACTCAGGAGACGAGGTAGAAGGAGCAGGGTTCCTAGTCAGACTCAGGAGACGAGGTAGAAGGAGCAGGGGTCCTAGTCAGACTCAGGAGACGAGGTAGAAGGAGCAGGGGTCCTAGTCCGACTCAGGAGACGAGGTAGAAGGAGCAGGGGTCCTAGTCAGACTCAGGAGACGAGGTAGAAGGAGCAGGGGTCCTAGTCAGACTCAGGAGACGAGGTAGAAGGAGCAGGGGTCCTAGTCAGACTCAGGAGACGAGGTAGAAGGAGCAGGGGTCCTAGTCAGACTCAGGAGACAAGGTAGAAGGAGCAGGGGTCCTAGTCAGACTCAGGAGACGAGGTAGAAGGAGCAGGGGTCCTAGTCAGACTCAGGAGACGTGGTAGAAGGAGCAGGGGTCCTAGTCAGACGCCGGAGACGAGGTAGAAGGAGCAGGGGTCCTAGTCAGACGCCGGAGACGAGGTAGAAGGAGCAGGGGTCCTAGTCAGACTCAGGAGACGAGGTAGAAGGAGCAGGGGTCCTAGTCAGACTCAGGAGACGAGGTAGAAGGAGCAGGGGTCCTAGTCAGACTCAGGAGACGAGGTAGAAGGAGCAGGGGTCCTAGTCAGACTCAGGAGACGAGGTAGAAGGAGCAGGGGTCCTAGTCAGACTCAGGAGACGAGGTAGAAGGAGCAGGGGTCCTAGTCAGACTCAGGAGACGATGTAGAAGGAGCAGGGGTCCTAGTCAGACTCAGGAGACGAGGTAGAAGGAGCAGGGGTCCTAGTCAGACTCAGGAGACGAGGTAGAAGGAGCAGGGGTCCTAGTCAGACTCAGGAGACGAAGGTAGAAGGAGCAGGGATCCTAGTCAGACTCAGGAGACGAGCATACCATCCACCCCTTCCGAGTATATTATAAGTTCAGTCCCTGGACAATAAAGTAAACGAGCTCAGGGCGAGGATCTCCTTTTACGAGAGGCATCAGGGATTGTTTTAAGAAATTGCTCACTCCGGATATACTGTCCCCATCCATTCAGCCAGCAGGGTTCTCTGTCCATCACGCGGACAGGGGAAAAAAAAGTTTGTTTAATAATGAACAACTCACGGTGTGATGTGATGTCATAGCGTGGAAACGTACAAGTCCTTTTGTTCTCCCCGATCTGGATTACCTCATGAGAGAAATTTCTTCTGTCATCGTCAATACCGTGTATATCCCCCCTCCCCCCTAAGCATAGCTTAGACTGGTGGTGGGATGGTAAAACTGAAAGAATTTGTGTTGTTGCATTAAATAAATAAAAATTCTGTTCCATTTTTATATAAATGATCATGGGATTGGCGGGAGAGAAACAAACATTCAGCATGAAAACTGTTATCTATTCAGTTGTGGGGGTTTGCAGTCAAACACTCTGATGTGTCTCTCTCTCTCCTTGTCTCTCCTTATTTCTCTCTCTCCTTGTCTCTCCCTCTCTCCTTGTCTCTCCTTGTCTCCCTCTCTCCTTGTCTCTCCTTGTCTCCCTCTCTCCTTGTCTCTCCTTGTCTCCCTCTCTCCTTGTCTCTCCTTGTCTCCCTCTCTCCTTGTCTCTCCTTGTCTCCCTCTCTCCTTGTCTCTCCTTGTCTCCCTCTCTCCTTGTCTCTCCTTGTCTCCCTCTCTCCTTGTCTCTCCTCGTCTCCCTCTCTCCTTGTCTCTCTCTCTCTCTCTCTCTCTCTCTCTCTCTCTCTCTCTCTCTCTCTCTCTCTCTCTCTCTCTCTCTCTCTGTCTCTCTCTGTCTCTCTCTCGTCTCTCTCTGTCTCTCTCTCTGTCTCTCTCTCCTTGTCTCCCTCTCTCCTTGTCTCTCCTTGTCTCCCTCTCTCCTTGTCTCTCCTTGTCTCCCTCTCTCCTTGTCTCTCCTTGTCTCCCTCTCTCCTTGTCTCTCCTTGTCTCCCTCTCTCCTTGTCTCTCTCTCTCTCTCTCTCTCTCTCTCTCTCTCTCTCTCTCTCTCTCTCTCTCTCTCTCTGTCTCTCTCTGTCTCTCTCTCTCTGTCTCTCTCTCCTTGTCTCTCTCTCTGTCTCTCTCTCCTTGTCTCCCTCTCTCCTTGTCTCTCCTTGTCTCCTTGTCTCCCTCTCTCCTTGTCTCTCTCTCTCCTTGTCTCTCTCCTTGTCTCTCTCTCTCTCTCTCTCTCTCTCTCTCTCTCTCTCTCTCTCTCTCTCTCTCTCTCTCTCTCTCTCTCTCTCTCTCTCTCTCTCTCTCTCTCTCTCTCTCTCTCTCTCTCTCTCTCTCTCTCTCTCTCTCTCTCTCTCTCTCTCTCTCTCTCTCTCTCTCTCTCTCTCTCTCAATTTCAATTCAATTTCAATTCAAGGGGCTTTATTGGCATGGGAAACATGTGTTAACATTGCCAAAGCAAGTGAGGTAGGTAATATACAAAAGTCAAATAAACAATAAAAATGAACAGTAAACATTACACATACAGAAGTTTCAAAACAATAAAGACATTACAAATGTCATATTATATATATGCAGTGTTGTAACAATGTACAAATGGTTAAAGCACACAAGTTAAAATAAATAAACATAAATATGGGTTGTATTTACAGTGGTGTTTGTTCTTCACTGGTTGCCCTTTTCTTGTGGCAACAGGTCACAAATCTTGCTGCTGTGATGGCACACTGTGGAATTTCACCCAGTAGATATGGGAGTTTATCAAAATTGGATTTGTTTTCGAATTCCTTGTGGATCTGTGTAATCTGAGGGAAATATGTCTCTCTAATATGGTCATACATTGGGCAGGAGGTTAGGAAGTGCAGCTCAGTTTCCACCTCATTTTGTGGGCAGTGTGCACATAGCCTGTCTTCTCTTGAGAGCCATGTCTGCCTACGGCGGCCTTTCTCAATAGCAAGGCTATGCTCACTGAGTCTGTACATAGTCAAAGCTTTCCTTAAGTTTGGGTCAGCTCTCTTCACAACGTTCTATTCCTAGGAGGCGTGAGTTTCCAGTTTGATCTGTTATGATTTTCATGTGTACATTTTCGTGGAACAGTTTAATTTCAATAATAAAGTTTTGCTTCGTCAACATCATTGTCAGGCTGTTGATACAATAAATCTAAATTTAAATTATACAAATCTCAAAGATAAAATGTTGCTAATGCAGGAGTACCAGCATCTGACAGATGGACATATTGATTCAATGTGAGGGCGGCTAAAGAACTAAGAGATAGCATAGGCTAATGTAGCAGGGGGACTATAACTAGGCTAATGTAGCAGGGGGACTATAACTAGACTAATGTAGAAGATGGACTATAACTAGACTAATATAGCAGGGGGACTATAACTAGACTAATGTAGCAGGGGGACTATAACTAGACTAATGTAGCAGGGGGACTATAACTAGACTAATGTAGCAGGGGGACTATAACTAGACTAATGTAGCAGGGGGACTATAACTAGGCCAGTGTAGCAGGGGGACTATAACTAGACTAATGTAGCAGGGGGACTATAACTAGACTAATGTAGCAGGGGGACTATAACTAGACTAATGTAGCAGGGGGACTATAACTAGACTAATGTAGCAGGGGGACTATAACTAGACTAATGTAGCAGGGGGACTATAACTAGACTAATGTAGCAGGGGGACTATAACTAGGCTAATGTAGCAGGGGGACTATAACTAGACTAATGTAGCAGGGGGACTATAACTAGACTAATGTAGCAGGGGGACTATAACTAGACTAATGTAGCAGGGGGACTATAACTAGACTAATGTAGCAGGGGGACTATAACTAGGCTAATGTAGCAGGGGGACTATAACTAGACTAATGTAGCAGGGGGACTATAACTAGACTAATGTAGCAGGGGGACCATAACTAGACTAACGTAGCAGGGGGACTATAACTAGGCTAATGTAGCAGGGGGACTATAACTAGACTAATGTAGCAGGGGGACTATAACTAGACTAATGTAGCAGGGGGACTATAACTAGACTAATGTAGCAGGGGGACTATAACTAGACTAATGTAGCAGGGGGACTATGACTAGACTAATGTAGCAGGGGACTATAACTAGACTAATGTAGCAGGGGGACTATAACTAGACTAATGTAGCAGGGGGACTATAACTAGACTAATGTAGCAGGGGGACTATAACTAGACTAATGTAGCAGGGGACTATAACTAGACTAATGTAGCAGGGGGACTATAACTAGGCTAATGTAGCAGGGTGACTATAACTAGACTAATGTAGCAGGGGGACTATAACTAGACTAATGTAGCAGGGGACTATAACTAGACTAATGTAGCAGGGGGACTATAACTAGACTAATGTAGCAGGGGGACTATAACTAGACTAATGTAGCAGGGGGACTATAACTAGACTAATGTAGCAGGGGGACTATAACTAGACTAATGTAGCAGGGGGACTATAACTAGACTAATGTAGCAGGGGGACTATAACTAGACTAATGTAGCAGGGGGACTATAACTAGACTAATGTAGCAGGGGGACTATAACTAGACTAATGTAGCAGGGGGACTATAACTAGACTAATGTAGCAGGGGACTATAACTAGACTAATGTAGCAGGGGACTATAACTAGACTAATGTAGCAGGGGGACTATAACTAGACTAATGTAGCAGGGGACTATAACTAGACTAATGTAGCAGGGGGACTATAACTAGACTAATGTAGCAGGGGGACTATAACTAGACTAATGTAGCAGGGGGACTATAACTAAACTAATGTAGCAGGGGGACTATAACTAGACTAATGTAGCAGGGGGACTATAACTAGACTAATGTAGCAGGGGACTATAACTAGACTAATGTAGCAGGGGGACTATAACTAGACTAATGTAGCAGGGGGACTATAACTAGACTAATGTAGCAGGGGGACTATAACTAGACTAATGTAGCAGGGGGACTATAACTAGACTAATGTAGCAGGGGGACTATAACTAGACTAATGTAGCAGGGGGACTCTAACTAGACTAATGTAGCAGGGGGACTATAACTAGACTAATGTAGCAGGGGGACTAT
>NW_027256259.1:12500-15000 GCF_045679555.1 Salvelinus alpinus
GGACCTCCTCCAGGAATCTCTCCAGCAGCCTAAGAGACGTTATTCCTGTTTGTTGCGCCAAGACCTCCGGGGTTTTCCACCCCTCCTCTCCCAGCAGTCTCAGGTCACCTAGCCTTTGTAAACCCCCTGCCATCAGTTGCCTCTGCAGGGTGGCCGACTGAACCGATCTCAAAGGGATGGCTGGGTTGTGGAAAATAGGCTCCTCCCACACCCACTGCCCAGGCTCCACACCCCCTTCTCGTGTGGGCCTTAGCAGCTGCCAGGCCCTCAGCACCGCAGAGTAAAACTCTGAGAGACCTGCTGTACTCAGCCTCTCCAGCTTCATGAGGAACAGCTGCCGGTCCAACCCTAATCCGCCAGCTCTCCTCAGCAGCGCGCATGCTGGTTCCCTCCAGCCAACATCAGTATGGTACAGCAGTCTCTGCACCGCCTTTAGCCGGAAAGCAGCCATCCTGCTCTCCAGTTCCACCAGGCCCTGTCCTCCTTCGTGGACGGTCATGTACAACACTGCTGCCTTCAGCCAGTGATGGCCCGACCAAAAGAAGTCCACCAGCTTGCGTTGCAGGTCTGCAAGCAGACCGGCGGGGGGGTTGAGGACAGCCAGTTTATGCCACAAGGAAGATGCCACCAGGTTGTTGATTATCAGCACCCTCCCTCTATATGACACTTGGGACAGGAGCCACCTCCACCTGGCCAGTCTTGACACCACTGCCTGTGACAGCCCCTCCCAGTTCTTGCTGACCCACCTCTCCGAGCCCAGGTACACCCCCAACACTTTAAGCCCTTCACAACCCCACTGCAAACCCCCTGGAAGCAGAGGAGGAGCCCTATCCCCCCATGCCCCACATAACAGAGCTTTGCTCTTTCCCCAGTTTACCTTAGCTGATGAAGCTCCCTCGTACACCTTCAGACTGGTCTCTAGCTCCTGCATATCTTGCCCATCCCTGACCATCACAGAAACATCATCTGCATATGCTGAGACTGCTATTCCTGTCACCACCTCCATGCCTGTCCAGCACACTCCCCGCAGTCTCCTGCGTAGCAGTCCTAAAAAAGGCTCAATGGCTAGTGTGTACAGCTGCCCAGATAGAGGGCATCCTTGTCTAATGCCCCGTCTCACCCAGACAGGCCTACTGAGCGCCCCTCCCACCTTAACCATACATGACGCCCCAGCATACAACAGCTTCACACAGTTCACAAAGCTCTTCCCAAACCCAAACACAGACATCACATTAAACAGATACTCATGATCCACTCTATCAAAAGCCTTCTCTTGATCTAAAGAGACCAGTCCAAAGTTCACATTAGAACCTCTCGACAAGTCCAACATGTCCCTAATCAAGAACAAGTTGTCCGTGATTGAGCGTCCCGGTACACAATATGTCTGGTCCTTGTGTATTATAGAGTCCAGATGGGACTTCAGTCTGTTAGAGAGGACCTTGGCAAAAATCTTGTAGTCCGCACAGAGTAATGCCACAGGCCTCCAGTTCTTAAGTTCACACAAGTCCCCTTTTTTGGGCAGGAGAGTCAGAGCCGCCCGACGGCAGCTCATCGGCAACTCTCCTACCTCGACGCATTCACGCAACACGCAAAAGAAATCCTGTCCAATAGTTCCCCAGAATTTTTTGTAAAACTCCACTGGAAGTCCATCGACCCCGGGTGCACGACCGGGGGACATCTGGGTTACGGCCTCTGCCAGTTCATGTGACAACAGAGGAATGTCCATTTCATCCCTCTGTGCCCGAGAGAGCTTAGGGAGTCCTGCGAACAAGACCTGAGCACACATAGGATCACACATTTCTGCCCTATACAATTCAGTATAAAACTCCACAGTCCGCTCCCGCATCTCCCCCACCACAGAGGTCACCCGCCCATCAGACAGCCGTAGACAATGCATACCCTTGGCTTCACTGCTCTGTCTTTCCAAACCAAAGAAGAAGGAGCTGGGAGCATCCATCTCCTTGAGCATGGAGAACCTAGCTCTTACAAGTGCTCCCTTTGCTTTAACCTGGAAAAAACTACCCAGGTCCCTACGTAATTCGGCTAAGTTAGCCTGGAGGCCTACATTGCCTTGCCCCACCATCTCTACCTCCATCTCACTAATACACCGCTCTAGTTCCCCCAATACTCTCCTAGCCTCTGAGGATGAGAGAGCTGTGTACTGTTGACAGAAAAGCCGAATTTGCACTTTCCCCACATCCCACCATTGACTCAGAGACTCATACTCCTCTCTTCGCTGCCCCCATCTTTCCCAAAAAGTCTGGAAACCTGAGCAAAAAGTGGCATCTTGTAAGAGCTTTACATTGAACTTCCAATAAGATGCCTGCCGGGGCCCTGGTGAAATAGACAGCCGAGCCATGGTTATGTGGTGATCCGAAAACCCCACTGGGAGAATGGTAGCACCCAGCAGCCTATTGCTCTGATTCCTGGACATGTAAAAACGATCAAGTCGGGCTGCACTCACCCTAGCCCCAAAAACCTTCACCCACGTATACTGTCT
>NW_027256260.1:0-20253 GCF_045679555.1 Salvelinus alpinus
TCAGTCAATATAAATATATACCCCTCAGTCAATATAAATAAATACCCCTCAGTCAATATAAATAAATACCCCTCAGTCAGTATAAATATATACCCCCTCAGTCAGTATAAATATATACCCCTCAGTCAGTATAAATATATACCCCTCAGTCAGTATAAATAAATACCCCTCAGTCAGTATAAATATATACCCCTCAGTCAATATAAATAAATACCCCTCAGTCAGTATAAATAAATACCCCTCAGTCAGTATAAATAAATACCCCTCAGTCAATATAAATAAATACCCCTCAGTCAGTATAAATATCTACCCCTCAGTCAGTATAAATATATACCCCTCAGTCAGTATAAATAAATACCCCTCAGTCAGTATAAATAAATACCCCTCAGTCAGTATAAATAAATACCCCTCAGTCAGTATAAATAAATACCCCTCAGTCAGTATAAATAATAACCCCTCAGTCAGTATAAATATATACCCCTCAGTCAATATAAATATATACCCCTCAGTCAGTATAAATAAATACCCCTCAGTCAGTATAAATAAATACCCCTCAGTCAGTATAAATATATACCCCTCAGTCAGTATAAATAAATACCCCTCAGTCAGTATAAATATATACCCCCTCAGTCAGTATAAATATATACCCCTCAGTCAGTATAAATATATACCCCTCAGTCAGTATAAATATATACCCCCTCAGTCAGTATAAATATATACCCCTCAGTCAGTATAAATAAATACCCCTCAGTCAGTATAAATATATACCCCCTCAGTCAGTATAAATAAATACCCCCCAGTCAGTATAAATATATACCCCCTCAGTCAGTCCGAGGTAAATATATACCCCCACAGTCAGTATAAATATATACCCCCACAGTCAGTACAAGGTAAATATATACCCCCAAAGTCAGAATAAATATATACCCCCTCAGTCAGTACAAGGTAAATATATACCCCCACAGTCAGAATAAATATATACCCCCTCAGTCAGTACAAGGTAAATATATATCCCCACAGTCAGTATAAATATATACCCCCACAGTCAGAATAAATATATACCCCCTCAGTCAGTACAAGGTAAATATATACCCCCTCAGTCAGTATAAATATATACCCCCACATTCAGTATAAATATATACCCCCTCAGTCAGTATAAATATATACCCCCACAGTCAGTACAAGGTAAATATATACCCCCTCAGTCAGTACAAGGTAAATAAATACCTCCTCAGTCAGTATAAATAAATATATTTCCCCTCAGTCAATATAAGGTAGATAAATACCCCCTCAGTCAGTATAAATAAATACCCCTCAGTCAGTATAAATATATACCCCTCAGTCAGTATAAATATATACCCCTCAGTCAATATAAATATATACCCCTCAGTCAGTATAAATATATACCCCTCAGTCAGTATAAATATATACCCCTCAGTCAGTATAAATATATACCCCTCAGTCAATATAAATATATACCCCTCAGTCAGTATAAATATATACCCCTCAGTCAATATAAATAAATACCCCTCAGTCAGTATAAATAAATACCCCTCAGTCATTATAAATAAATACCCCTCAGTCAGTATAAATAAATACCCTCTCAGTCAGTATAAATAAATACCCCTCAGTCAGTATAAATATATACCCCTCAGTCAATATAAATAAATACCCCTCAGTCAGTATAAATAAATACCCCTCAGTCAGTATAAATATATACCCCTCAGTCAGTATAAATAAATACCCCTCAGTCAGTATAAATAAATACCCCTCAGTCAGTATAAATATATACCCCTCAGTCAATATAAATATATACCCCTCAGTCAGTATAAATATATACCCCTCAGTCAATATAAATAAATACCCCTCAGTCAGTATAAATAAATACCCCTCAGTCAGTATAAATAAATACCCCTCAGTCAATATAAATAAATACCCCTCAGTCAGTATAAATATATACCCCTCAGTCAGTATAAATATATACCCCTCAGTCAGTATAAATAAATACCCCTCAGTCAGTATAAATGAATACCCCCTCAGTCAGTATAAATAAATACCCCCCAGTCAGTATAAATAAATACCCCTCAGTCAGTATAAATAAATACCCCCCAGTCAGTATAAATAAATACCCCTCAGTCAGTATAAATATATACCCCTCAGTCTGTATAAATAAATACCCCTCAGTCAGTATAAATATATACCCCTCAGTCAATATAAATAAATACCCCTCAGTCAGTATAAATAAATACCCCTCAGTCAGTATAAATAAATACCCCTCAGTCAATATAAATAAATACCCCTCAGTCAGTATAAATATATACCCCTCAGTCAGTATAAATAAATACCCCTCAGTCAGTATAAATATATACCCCCTCAGTCAGTATAAATAAATACCCCCCAGTCAGTATAAATATATACCCCTCAGTCAGTATAAATATATACCCCCTCAGTCAGTATAAATAAATACCCCTCAGTCAGTATAAATAAATACCCCTCAGTCAGTATAAATATATACCCCTCAGTCAATATAAATATATACCCCTCAGTCAGTATAAATATATACCCCCTCAGTCAGTATAAATATATACCCCTCAGTCAGTATAAATAAATACCCCTCAGTCAGTATAAATATATACCCCCTCAGTCAGTATAAATAAATACCCCTCAGTCAGTATAAATATATACCCCTCAGTCAGTATAAATAAATACCCCTCAGTCAGTATAAATAAATACCCCTCAGTCAGTATAAATATATACCCCCTCAGTCAGTATAAATATATACCCCCTCAGTCAGTATAAATATATACCCCTCAGTCAGTATAAATAAATACCCCTCAGTCAGTATAAATATATACCCCCTCAGTCAGTATAAATAAATACCCCCCAGTCAGTATAAATATATACCCCTCAGTCAGTATAAATATATACCCCCTCAGTCAGTATAAATAAATACCCCTCAGTCAGTATAAATAAATACCCCTCAGTCAGTATAAATATATACCCCTCAGTCAATATAAATATATACCCCTCAGTCAGTATAAATATATACCCCTCAGTCAGTATAAATAAATACCCCTCAGTCAGTATAAATAAATACCCCTCAGTCAGTATAAATAAATACCCCTCAGTCAGTATAAATATATACCCCCCAGTCAATATAAATATATACCCCCCAGTCAGTATAAATATATACCCCTCAGTCAGTATAAATATATACCCCTCAGTCAGTATAAATATATACCCCTCAGTCAGTATAAATATATACCCCTCAGTCAGTATAAGTAAATACCCCTCAGTCAGTATAAATAAATACCCCTCAGTCAGTATAAATATATACCCCTCAGTCAGTATAAATAAATACCCCTCAGTCAGTATAAATATATACCCCTCAGTCAGTATAAATAAATACCCCTCAGTCAGTATAAATATATACCCCTCAGTCAGTATAAATAAATACCCCTCAGTCAGTATAAATAAATACCCCTCAGTCAGTATAAATAAATACCCCTCAGTCAGTATAAATATATACCCCTCAGTCAGTATAAATAAATACCCCTCAGTCAGTATAAATAAATACCCCTCAGTCAGTATAAATAAATACCCCTCAGTCAGTATAAATAAATACCCCTCAGTCAGTATAAATATATACCCCTCAGTCAGTATAAATATATACCCCTCAGTCAGTATAAATATATACCCCTCAGTCAGTATAAATATATACCCCCTCAGTCAGTATAAATATATACCCCTCAGTCAGTATAAATAAATACCCCTCAGTCAGTATAAATAAATACCCCTCAGTCAGTATAAATAAATACCCCTCAGTCAGTATAAATATATACCCCCTCAGTCAGTATAAATATATACCCCCTCAGTCAGTATAAATATATACCCCCTCAGTCAGTATAAATATATACCCCTCAGTCAGTATAAATATATACCCCTCAGTCAGTATATATAAATACCCCTCAGTCAGTATAAATATATACCCCTCAGTCAGTATAAATATATACCCCTCAGTCAGTATAAATAAAAACCCCTCAGTCAGTATAAATAAATACCCCTCAGTCAGTATAAATAAATACCCCTCAGTCAGTATAAATATATACCCCCCAGTCAATATAAATATATACCCCCCAGTCAGTATAAATATATACCCCTCAGTCAGTATAAATATATACCCCTCAGTCAGTATAAATATATACCCCTCAGTCAGTATAAATATATACCCCTCAGTCAGTATAAGTAAATACCCCTCAGTCAGTATAAATAAATACCCCTCAGTCAGTATAAATATATACCCCTCAGTCAGTATAAATAAATACCCCTCAGTCAGTATAAATATATACCCCTCAGTCAGTATAAATAAATACCCCTCAGTCAGTATAAATATATACCCCTCAGTCAGTATAAATAAATACCCCTCAGTCAGTATAAATAAATACCCCTCAGTCAGTATAAATAAATACCCCTCAGTCAGTATAAATAAATACCCCTCAGTCAGTATAAATAAATACCCCTCAGTCAGTATAAATAAATACCCCTCAGTCAGTATAAATAAATACCCCTCAGTCAGTATAAATATATACCCGTCAGTATAAATATATACCCCTCAGTCAGTATAAATATATACCCCTCAGTCAGTATAAATATATACCCCCTCAGTCAGTATAAATATATACCCCTCAGTCAGTATAAATAAATACCCCTCAGTCAGTATAAATAAATACCCCTCAGTCAGTATAAATAAATACCCCTCAGTCAGTATAAATATATACCCCCTCAGTCAGTATAAATATATACCCCCTCAGTCAGTATAAATATATACCCCCTCAGTCAGTATAAATATATACCCCTCAGTCAGTATAAATATATACCCCTCAGTCAGTATATATAAATACCCCTCAGTCAGTATAAATATATACCCCTCAGTCAGTATAAATATATACCCCATCAGTCAGTATAAATATATACCCCTCAGTCAGTATAAATAAATACCCCTCAGTCAGTATAAATATATACCCCTCAGTCAGTATAAATATATACCCCTCAGTCAGTATAAATAAAAACCCCTCAGTCAGTATAAATATATACCCCCTCAGTCAGTATAAATATATACCCCCTCAGTCATTATAAATAAATACCCCTCAGTCAGTATAAATAAATACCCCTCAGTCAGTATAAATAAATACCCCTCAGTCAATATAAATATATACCCCTCAGTCAGTATAAATATATACCCCTCAGTCAGTATAAATAAATACTCCTCAGTCAGTATAAATAAATACCCCTCAGTCAGTATAAATATATACCCCCTCAGTCAGTATAAATAAATACCCCCCAGTCAGTATAAATAAATACCCCTCAGTCAGTATAAATATATACCCCCTCAGTCAGTATAAATATATACCCCCTCAGTCAGTATAAATATATACCCCTCAGTCAGTATAAATAAATACCCCTCAGTCAGTATAAATATATACCCCCTCAGTCAGTATAAATATATACCCCTCAGTCAGTATAAATATATACCCCCTCAGTCAGTATAAATAAATACCCCTCAGTCAGTATAAATAAATACCCCTCAGTCAGTATAAATATATACCCCTCAGTCAATATAAATATATACCCCTCAGTCAGTATAAATATATACCCCTCAGTCAGTATAAATAAATACCCCTCAGTCAGTATAAATAAATACCCCTCAGTCAGTATAAATAAATACCCCTCAGTCAGTATAAATAAATACCCCTCAGTCAGTATAAATATATACCCCTCAGTCAGTATAAATAAATACCCCTCAGTCAGTATAAATAAATACCCCTCAGTCAGTATAAATATATACCCCTCAGTCAGTATAAATAAATACCCCTCAGTCAGTATAAATAAATACCCCTCAGTCAGTATAAATATATACCCCCCAGTCAATATAAATATATACCCCCCAGTCAGTATAAATATATACCCCTCAGTCAGTATAAATATATACCCCTCAGTCAGTATAAATATATACCCCTCAGTCAGTATAAATATATACCCCTCAGTCAGTATAAGTAAATACCCCTCAGTCAGTATAAATAAATACCCCTCAGTCAGTATAAATATATACCCCTCAGTCAGTATAAATAAATACCCCTCAGTCAGTATAAATATATACCCCTCAGTCAGTATAAATAAATACCCCTCAGTCAGTATAAATATATACCCCTCAGTCAGTATAAATAAATACCCCTCAGTCAGTATAAATAAATACCCCTCAGTCAGTATAAATAAATACCCCTCAGTCAGTATAAATATATACCCCTCAGTCAGTATAAATGAATACCCCTCAGTCAGTATAAATAAATACCCCTCAGTCAGTATAAATAAATACCCCTCAGTCAGTATAAATAAATACCCCTCAGTCAGTATAAATATATACCCCTTAGTCAGTATAAATATATACCCCTCAGTCAGTATAAATATATACCCCTCAGTCAGTATAAATATATACCCCCTCAGTCAGTATAAATATATACCCCTCAGTCAGTATAAATAAATACCCCTCAGTCAGTATAAATAAATACCCCTCAGTCAGTATAAATAAATACCCCTCAGTCAGTATAAATATATACCCCTCAGTCAGTATAAATATATACCCCCTCAGTCAGTATAAATATATACCCCCTCAGTCAGTATAAATATATACCCCCTCAGTCAGTATAAATATATACCCCTCAGTCAGTATAAATATATACCCCTCAGTCAGTATAAATAAATACCCCTCAGTCAGTATAAATATATACCCCTCAGTCAGTATAAATATATACCCCATCAGTCAGTATAAATATATACCCCTCAGTCAGTATAAATAAATACCCCTCAGTCAGTATAAATATATACCCCTCAGTCAGTATAAATATATACCCCTCAGTCAGTATAAATATATCCCCCTCAGTCAGTATAAATAAATACCCCTCAGTCAGTATAAATATATACCCCCTCAGTCAGTATAAATATATACCCCTCAGTCAGTATAAATATATACCCCTCAGTCAGTATAAATATATACCCCCTCAGTCAGTATAAATATATACCCCTCAGTCAGTATAAATATATACCCCCTCAGTCAGTATAAATATATACCCCTCAGTCAGTATAAATATATCCCCCTCAGTCAGTATAAATAAATACCCCTCAGTCAGTATAAATATATACCCCCTCAGTCAGTATAAATATATACCCCTCAGTCAGTATAAATATATACCCCTCAGTCAGTATAAATAAATACCCCTCAGTCAGTATAAATAAAAACCCCTCAGTCAGTATAAATATATACCCCCTCAGTCAGTATAAATATATACCCCCTCAGTCAGTATAAATAAATACCCCTCAGTCAGTATAAATAAATACCCCTCAGCCAGTATAAATAAATACCCCGCAGTCAATATAAATATATACCCCTCAGTCAGTATAAATATATACCCCTCAGTCAGTATAAATAAATACCCCTCAGTCAGTATAAATAAATACCCCTCAGTCAGTATAAATAAATACCCCTCAGTCAGTATAAATATATACCCCTCAGTCAGTATAAATATATACCCCTCAGTCAATATAAATATATACCCCCTCAGTCAGTATAAATATATACCCCTCAGTCAATATAAATATATACCCCTCAGTCAATATAAATAAATACCTCTCAGTCAGTATAAATATATAACCCTCAGTCAGTATAAATATATACCCCCTCAGTCAATATAAATAAATACCTCTCAGTCAGTATAAATATTTACCCCTCAGTCAGTATAAATATATACCCCTCAGTCAGTATAAATATATACCCCCTCAGTCAATATAAATAAATACCTCTCAGTCAATATAAATAAATACCCCTCAGTCAGTATAAATAAATACCCCTCAGTCAGTATAAATATATACCCTCTCAGTCAGTATAAATATATACCCCTCAGTCAGTATAAATAAATACCCCTCAGTCAGTATAAATATATACCCCCTCAGTCAGTATAAATATATACCCTCTCAGTCAGTATAAATAAATACCCCTCAGTCAGTATAAATATATACCCTCTCAGTCAGTATAAATAAATACCCCTCAGTCAGTATAAATAAATACCCCTCAGTCACTATAAATATATACCCCTCAGTCAATATAAATAAATACCCCTCAGTCAGTATAAATATATACCCCTCAGTCAGTATAAATAAATACCCCTCAGTCAGTATAAATATATACCCCTCAGTCAGTATAAATAAATACCCCTCAGTCAATATAAATAAATACCCCTCAGTCAGTATAAATATATACCCCTCAGTCAGTATAAATATATACCCCTCAGTCAGTATAAATATATACCCCTCAGTCAGTATAAATAAACACCCCTCAGTCAGTATAAATAAATACCCCTCAGTCAGTATAAATAAACACCCCTCAGTCAGTATAAATAAACACCCCTCAGTCAGTATAAATAAATACCCCTCAGTCAGTATAAATAAACACCCCTCAGTCAGTATAAATAAATACCCCTCAGTCAGTATAAATAAATACCCCTCAGTCAGTATACATATATACCCCTCAGTCAGTATAAATATATACCCCTCAGTCAATATAAATATATACCTCTCAGTCAGTATAAATAAACACCCCTCAGTCAGTATAAATAAACACCCCTCAGTCAGTATAAATAAACACCCCTCAGTCAGTATAAATAAATACCCCTCAGTCAATATAAATAAATACCCCTCAGTCAATATAAATAAATACCCCTCAGTCAGTATAAATATTTACCCCTCAGTCAGTATAAATATATACCCCTCAGTCAGTATAAATAAACACCCCTCAGTCAATATAAATAAATACCTCTCAGTCAATATAAATAAATACCCCTCAGTCAGTATAAATAAATACCCCTCAGTCAGTATAAATATATACCCTCTCAGTCAGTATAAATATATACCCCTCAGTCAGTATAAATAAATACCCCTCAGTCAGTATAAATATATACCCCCTCAGTCAGTATAAATATATACCCTCTCAGTCAGTATAAATAAATACCCCTCAGTCAGTATAAATATATACCCTCTCAGTCAGTATAAATAAATACCCCTCAGTCAGTATAAATAAATACCCCTCAGTCAGTATAAATAAATACCCCTCAGTCAATATAAATAAATACCCCTCAGTCAGTATAAATATATACCCCTCAGTCAGTATAAATAAATACCCCTCAGTCAGTATAAATAAATACCCCTCAGTCAGTATAAATAAATACCCCTCAGTCAGTATAAATAAATACCCCTCAGTCAGTATAAATAAATACCCCTCAGTCAGTATAAATAAATACCCCTCAGTCAGTATAAATAAATACCCCTCAGTCAGTATAAATAAATACCCCTCAGTCAGTATAAATATATACCCCTCAGTCAGTATAAATAAATACCCCTCAGTCAATATAAATAAATACCCCTCAGTCAGTATAAATATATACCCCTCAGTCAGTATAAATATATACCCCTCAGTCAGTATAAATATATACCCCTCAGTCAGTATAAATAAACACCCCTCAGTCAGTATAAATAAATACCCCTCAGTCAGTATAAATAAACACCCCTCAGTCAGTATAAATAAACACCCCTCAGTCAGTATAAATAAATACCCCTCAGTCAGTATAAATAAACACCCCTCAGTCAGTATAAATAAATACCCCTCAGTCAGTATAAATAAATACCCCTCAGTCAGTATACATATATACCCCTCAGTCAGTATAAATATATACCCCTCAGTCAATATAAATATATACCTCTCAGTCAGTATAAATAAACACCCCTCAGTCAGTATAAATAAACACCCCTCAGTCAGTATAAATAAACACCCCTCAGTCAGTATAAATAAATACCCCTCAGTCAATATAAATAAATACCCCTCAGTCAATATAAATAAATACCCCTCAGTCAGTATAAATATTTACCCCTCAGTCAGTATAAATATATACCCCTCAGTCAGTATAAATAAACACCCCTCAGTCAGTATAAATAAATACCCCTCAGTCAGTATAAATAAATACCCCTCAGTCAGTATAAATATATACCCCTCAGTCAGTATAAATATATACCCCTCAGTCAGTATAAATATATACCCCTCAGTCAGTATAAATAAACACCCCTCAGTCAGTATAAATAAATACCCCTCAGTCAGTATAAATAAACACCCCTCAGTCAGTATAAATAAACACCCCTCAGTCAGTATAAATAAATACCCCTCAGTCAGTATAAATATATACCCCTCAGTCAGTATAAATAAATACCCCTCAGTCAGTATAAATATATACCCCTCAGTCAGTATAAATATATACCCCTCAGTCAGTATAAATATATACCCCTCAGTCAATATAAATATATACCCCTCAGTCAGTATAAATAAACACCCCTCAGTCAGTATAAATAAACACCCCTCAGTCAGTATAAATAAACACCCCTCAGTCAGTATAAATAAATACCCCTCAGTCAATATAAATAAATACCCCTCAGTCAATATAAATAAATACCCCTCAGTCAGTATAAATATATACCCCTCAGTCAGTATAAATATATACCCCTCAGTCAGTATAAATAAACACCCCTCAGTCAGTATAAATATATACCCCTCAGTCAGTATAAATAAATACCCCTCAGTCAGTATAAATAAATACCCCTCAGTCAGTATAAATAAATACCCCTCAGTCAGTATAAATAAACACCCCTCAGTCAGTATAAATAAATACCCCCCAGTCAATATAAATAAATACCCCTCAGTCAGTATAAATATATACCCCTCAGTCAGTATAAATAAATACCCCTCAGTCAATATAAATAAATACCCCTCAGTCAGTATAAATAAATACCCCTCAGTCAGTATAAATATATACCCCTCAGTCAATATAAATAAATACCCCTCAGTCAGTATAAATAAACACCCCTCAGTCAGTATAAATAAACACCCCTCAGTCAGTATAAATAAACACCCCTCAGTCAGTATAAATAAATACCCCTCAGTCAGTATAAATAAATACCCCTCAGTCAGTATAAATAAATACCCCTCAGTCAGTATAAATAAATACCCCTCAGTCAGTATAAATAAATACCCCTCAGTCAGTATAAATAAATACCCCTCAGTCAGTATAAATAAATACCCCTCAGTCAGTATAAATATATACCCCTCAGTCAGTATAAATAAATACCCCTCAGTCAATATAAATAAATACCCCTCAGTCAGTATAAATATATACCCCTCAGTCAGTATAAATATATACCCCTCAGTCAGTATAAATATATACCCCTCAGTCAGTATAAATAAACACCCCTCAGTCAGTATAAATAAATACCCCTCAGTCAGTATAAATAAACACCCCTCAGTCAGTATAAATAAACACCCCTCAGTCAGTATAAATAAATACCCCTCAGTCAGTATAAATAAACACCCCTCAGTCAGTATAAATAAATACCCCTCAGTCAGTATAAATAAATACCCCTCAGTCAGTATAAATATACAGTGGGGAGAACAAGTATTTGATACACTGCCGATTTTGCAGGTTTTCCTACTTACAAAGCATGTAGAGGTCTGTAATTTTTATCATAGGTACACTTCAACTGTGAGAGGCGGAATCTAAAACAAAAATCCAGAAAATCACATTGTATGATTTTTAAATAATTAATTTGCATTTTATTGCATGACATAAGTATTTGATCACCTACCAACCAGTAAGAATTCCGGCTCTCACAGACCTGTTAGTTTTTCTTTAAGAAGCCCTCCTGTTCTCCACTCATTACCTGTATTAACTGCACCTGTTTGAACTCGTTACCTGTATAAAAGACACCTGTCCACACACAATCAAACAGATTCCAACCTCTCCACAATGGCCAAGACCAGAGAGCTGTGTAAGGACATCAGGGATAAAATTGTAGACCTGCACAAGGCTGGGATGGGCTACAGGACAATAGGCAAGCAGCTTGGTGAGAAGGAAACAACTGTTGACGCAATTATTAGAAAATGGAAGAAGTTCAAGATGACGGTCAATCACCCTCGGTCTGGGGCTCCATGCAAGATTTCACCTCGTGGGGCATCAATGATCATGAGGAAGGTGAGGGATCAGCCCAGAACTACACGGCAGGACCTGGTCAATGACCTGAAGAGAGCTGGGACCACAGTCTCAAAGAAAACCATTAGTAACACACTACGCCGTCATGGATTAAAATCCTGCAGCGCACGCAAGGTCCCCCTGCTTAAGCCAGTGCATGTCCAGGCCTGTCTGAAGTTTGCCAATGACCATCTGGATGATCCAGAGGAGGAATGGGAGAAGGTCATGTGGTCTGATGAGACAAAAATAGAGCTTTTTGGTCTAACTCCACTCGCCGTGTTTGGAGGAAGAAGAAGTATGAGTACAACCCCAAGAACACCATCCCAACCGTGAAGCATGGAGGTGGAAACATCATTCTTTGGGGATGCTTTTCTGCAAAGGGGACAGGACGACTGCACCGTATTGAGGGGAGGATGGATGGGGCCATGTATCGCGAGATCTTGGCCAACAACCTCCTTCCCTCAGTAAGAGCATTGAAGATGGGTCGTGGCTGGGTCTTCCAGCATGACAACGACACGAAGCACACAGCCATGGCAACTAAGGAGTGGCTCCGTAAGAAGCATCTCAAGGTCCTGGAGTGGCCTAGCCAGTCTCCAGACCTGAACCCAATAGAAAATCTTTGGAGGGAGCTGAAAGTCCGTATTGCCCAGCGACAGCCCCGAAACCTGAAGGATCTGGAGAAGATCTGTAGGGAGGAGTGGGCCAAAATCCCTGCTGCAGTGTGTGCAAACCTAGTCAAGAACTACAGGAAACGTATGATCTCTGTAATTGCAAACAAAGGTTTCTGTACCAAATATTAAGTTCTGCTTTTCTGATGTATCAAATACTTATGTCATGCAATAAAATGCAAATTAATTACTTAAAAATCATACAATGTGATTTTCTGGATTTTTGTTTTAGATTCCGTCTCTCATAGTTGAAGTGTACCTATGATAATAATTACAGACCTCTACATGCTTTGTAAGTAGGAAAACCTGCAAAATCGGCAGTGTATCAAATACTTGTTCTCCCCACTGTATACCCCTCAGTCAGTATAAATATATACCCCTCAGTCAATATAAATAAATACCCCTCAGTCAGTATAAATAAATACCCCTCAGTCAGTATAAATAAATACCCCTCAGTCAGTATAAATAAATACCCCTCAGTCAGTATAAATATATACCCCTCAGTCAGTATAAATATATACCCCTCAGTCAGTATAAATAAACACCCCTCAGTCAGTATAAATAAATACCCCTCAGTCAGTATAAATAAACACCCCTCAGTCAGTATAAATAAACACCCCTCAGTCAGTATAAATAAATACCCCTCAGTCAGTATAAATAAATACCCCTCAGTCAGTATAAATATATACCCCTCAGTCAGTATAAATAAACACCCCTCAGTCAGTATAAATAAACACCCCTCAGTCAGTAT
Organism: Salvelinus alpinus; assembly: GCF_045679555.1. Lineage (NCBI taxonomy): Eukaryota > Metazoa > Chordata > Actinopteri > Salmoniformes > Salmonidae > Salvelinus > Salvelinus alpinus. The sequence goes on from NW_027256260.1 coordinate 13,536, forward strand.
AAATAAATACCCCTCAGTCAGTATAAATAAACACCCCTCAGTCAGTATAAATAAACACCCCTCAGTCAGTATAAATAAACACCCCTCAGTCAGTATAAATATATACCCCTCAGTCAGTATAAATAAATACCCCTCAGTCAGTATAAATAAATACCCCTCAGTCAGTATAAATATATACCCCCTCAGTCAATATAAATAAATACCCCTCAGTCAATATAAATATATACCCCTCAGTCAGTATAAATAAACACCCCTCAGTCAGTATAAATATATACCCCTCAGTCAGTATAAATAAATACCCCCTCAGTCAGTATAAATAAATACCCCTCAGTCAGTATAAATAAATACCCCTCAGTCAGTATAAATATATACCCCTCAGTCAGTATAAATATATACCCCTCAGTCAGTATAAATATATACCCCTCAGTCAGTATAAATAAATACCCCTCAGTCAGTATAAATATATACCCCTCAGTCAATATAAATAAATACCCCTCAGTCAGTATAAATATATACCCCTCAGTCAGTATAAATATATACCCCTCAGTCAGTATAAATATATACCCCTCAGTCAGTATAAATAAATACCCCTCAGTCAATATAAATAAATACCCCTCAGTCAGTATAAATATATACCCCTCAGTCAGTATAAATATATACCCCTCAGTCAGTATAAATATATACCCCTCAGTCAATATAAATAAATACCCCTCAGTCAGTATAAATATATACCCCTCAGTCAATATAAATATATACCCCTCAGTCAGTATAAATAAACACCCCTCAGTCAATATAAATAAATACCCCTCAGTCAGTATAAATATATACCCCTCAGTCAGTATAAATAAACACCCCTCAGTCAATATAAATAAATACCCCTCAGTCAGTATAAATATATACCCCCTCAGTCAATATAAATAAATACCCCTCAGTCAGTATAAATAAATACCCCTCAGTCAGTATAAATATATACCCCTCACGTGAGTATAAATAAATACCCCCTCAGTCAGTATAAATATATACCCCTCAGTCAGTATAAATAAATACCCCTCAGTCAGTATAAATATATACCCCCTCAGTCAGTATAAATAAATACCCCTCAGTCAATATAAATATATACCCCTCAGTCAGTATAAATAAATACCCCCTCAGTCAGTATAAATAAATACCCCTCAGTCAGTATAAATAAATACCCCTCAGTCAGTATAAATATATACCCCTCAGTCAGTATAAATATATACCCCTCAGTCAGTATAAATATATACCCCTCAGTCAGTATAAATAAATACCCCTCAGTCAGTATAAATATATACCCCTCAGTCAGTATAAATATATACCCCTCAGTCAGTATAAATATATACCCCTCAGTCAATATAAATAAATACCCCTCAGTCAGTATAAATATATACCCCTCAGTCAATATAAATAAATACCCCTCAGTCAGTATAAATATATACCCCTCAGTCAATATAAATATATACCCCTCAGTCAGTATAAATAAACACCCCTCAGTCAATATAAATAAATACCCCTCAGTCAGTATAAATATATACCCCTCAGTCAGTATAAATAAACACCCCTCAGTCAATATAAATAAATACCCCTCAGTCAGTATAAATATATACCCCCTCAGTCAATATAAATATATACCCCTCAGTCAGTATAAATAAATACCCCTCAGTCAGTATAAATATATACCCCTCACGTGAGTATAAATAAATACCCCCTCAGTCAGTATAAATATATACCCCTCAGTCAGTATAAATAAATACCCCTCAGTCAGTATAAATATATTGTTATGCGGGTGAATGAGGACCCAAAAGCGACGTAATAGAAACAGAGTCTTTATTCCAGTATCAAACAAACAATGATTCTCCTGGATATATCAAAGGTAAATCCAAAACAGGAAACTGAAATCCTCTCGTCAGTAGAGAGGAACGACAGGAGACGCGACCACAGACTGCAGGTCGCTACAGGAAGGCACAGGCCGTAGCTGACATAGACACCTGCTCACACGCAGCATCTGAAGAAGGCAAAAACACGACAGGGCGGAACAAGGACACAGGAACAGCAAACATCAAACAAGAATCCGACAAGGACAGAAGCGGAAAACAGAGGGAGAAATAGGGACTCTAATCAGAGGGCAAAATAGGGGACAGGTGTGAAAGAGTAAATGAGGTCGTTAGGAGAATGAGAAACAGCTGGGAGCAGGAACGGAACGATAGAGAGAGAGAGCGGGAGAGGGAGAGAGGGAGAAGGAGAGAGAGAGAGAGAAAGAGGGAAAGAACCTAATAAGACCAGCAGAGGGAAGCACAGGGACAAGACATGATAATCAATGACAAAACATGACAGTACCCCCCCACTCACCGAGCGCCTCCTGGCGCACTCGAGGAGGAACCCTGGCGGCAACGGAGGAAATCATCAATCAACGAACGGTCCAGCACGTCCCGAGATGGAACCCAACTCCTCTCCTCAGGACCGTAACCCTCCCAATCCACTAAGTACTGGTGACCACGTCCCCGAGAACGCATGTCCATGATCTTCCGTACCTTGTAAATAGGTGCGCCCTCGACAAGGACGGGGGGGGGGGAGGGAAGACGAACGGGGGCGCGAAGAAAAGGCTTGACACAGGAGACATGGAAGACAGGGTGGACGCGACGAAGATGTCGCGGAAGAAGCAGTCGCACAGCGACAGGATTGACGACCTGAGAGACACGGAACGGACCAATGAACCGCGGAGTCAACTTGCGAGAAGCTGTCGTAAGGGGAAGGTTACGAGTGGAAAGCCACACTCTCTGACCGCGACAATACCTAGGACTCTTAATCCTACGTTTATTGGCGGCTCTCACAGTCTGCGCCCTGTAACGGCAAAGTGCAGACCTGACCCTCCTCCAGGTGCGCTCACAACGTTGGACAAAAGCCTGAGCGGAGGGAACGCTGGACTCGGCGAGCTGGGACGAGAACAGAGGAGGCTGGTACCCAAGACTACTCTGAAACGGAGATAGCCCGGTAGCAGACGAAGGAAGCGAGTTGTGAGCGTATTCTGCCCAGGGGAGCTGTTCTGCCCAAGACGCAGGGTTTCGAAAAGAAAGGCTGCGTAATATGCGACCAATCGTCTGATTGGCCCTTTCTGCTTGACCGTTAGACTGGGGATGAAACCCGGAAGAGAGACTGACGGAAGCACCAATCAAACGACAGAACTCCCTCCAAAACTGTGACGTGAATTGCGGGCCTCTGTCTGAAACGGCGTCTAACGGGAGGCCATGAATTCTGAACACATTCTCAATGATGATTTGTGCCGTCTCCTTAGCGGAAGGAAGCTTAGCGAGGGGAATGAAATGTGCCGCCTTAGAGAACCTATCGACAACCGTAAGAATCACAGTCTTCCCCGCAGACGAAGGCAGACCGGTAATAAAGTCTAAGGCGATGTGAGACCATGGTCGAGAAGGAATGGGAAGCGGTCTGAGACGACCGGCAGGAGGAGAGTTACCTGACTTAGTCTGCGCGCAGTCCGAACAAGCAGCCACGAAACGGCGCGTGTCACGCTCCTGAGTAGGCCACCAAAACCGCTGGCGAATAGAAGCAAGCGTACCCCGAACGCCGGGGTGGCCAGCTAACTTGGCAGAGTGAGCCCACTGAAGAACAGCCAGACGAGTAGAGACAGGAACGAACAGAAGGTTACTAGGACAAGCGCGCGGCGACGCAGTGTGAGTGAGTGCTTGCTTTACCTGTCTCTCAATTCCCCAGACAGTCAACCCGACAACACGCCCTTCAGGGAGAATCCCCTCGGGGTCGGTAGAAGCCACAGAAGAACTAAAGAGACGGGATAAGGCATCAGGCTTGGTGTTCTTATTTCCCGGGCGATAAGAAATCACGAACTCGAAACGAGCGAAAAACAACGCCCAACGAGCTTGACGTGCATTAAGTCGTTTGGCAGAACGGATGTACTCAAGGTTCTTATGGTCAGTCCAAACGACAAAAGGGACGGTCGCCCCCTCCAACCACTGTCGCCATTCGCCTATGGCTAAGCGGATGGCGAGCAGTTCGCGGTTACCCACATCATAGTTGCGTTCCGATGGCGACAGGCGATGAGAAAAATAAGCGCAAGGATGGACCTTATCGTCAGAATGGAAGCGCTGGGACAGAATGGCTCCCACGCCCACCTCTGAAGCGTCAACCTCGACAATGAATTGCTTAGTGACGTCAGGAGTAACAAGGATAGGAGCGGATGTAAAACGCTTCTTGAGGAGATCAAAAGCTCCCTGGGCGGAACCGGACCACTTAAAGCACGTCTTGACAGAAGTCAGAGCTGTGAGAGGGGCAGCCACTTGACCGAAATTACGAATGAAACGCCGATAGAAATTAGCGAAACCGAGAAAGCGCTGCAACTCGACACGTGACTTAGGAACGGGCCAATCGCTGACAGCCTGGACCTTAGCGGGATCCATCTGAATGCCTTCAGCGGAAATAACAGAACCGAGAAATGTGACAGAGGAGACATGAAAGGCGCACTTCTCAGCCTTCACGTAGAGACAATTCTCTAAAAGGCGCTGGATTGCCTTCTCTCCGCAAGGCAATCAAACAGGCTAAGTCTCAGTACAGAGACAAAATCGAGTCGAAATTCAACAGCTCAGACACAAGAGGTATGTGGCAGGGTCTACAGTCAATCACGGATTACAAAAAGAAAACCAGCCCCGTCGAGGACCAGGATGTCTTGCTCCCAGACAGGCTAAACAACTTTTTTGCCCGCTTTGAGGACAATACAGTGCCACTGACACGGCCCCCTACCAAAACCTGCGGGCTCTCCTTCACTGCAGCCGAGGTGAGTAAAACATTTAAACGTGTTAACCCTCGCAAGGCTGCAGGCCCAGACGGCATTCCCAGCCGCGTCCTCAGAGCATGCGCAGACCAGCTGGCTGGTGTGTTTACGGACATATTCAATCAATCCTTATCCCAGTCTGCTGTTCCCACATGCTTCAAGAGGGCCACCATTGTTCCTGTTCCCAAGAAAGCTAAGGTAACTGAGCTAAACGACTACCGCCCCGTAGCACTCACTTCCGTCATCATGAAGTGCTTTGAGAGACTAGTCAAGGACCATATCACCTCCACCCTACCGGACACCCTAGACCCACTCCAATTTGCTTACCGACCCAATAGGTCCACAGACGACGCAATCGCAACCACACTGCACACTGCCCTAACCCATCTGGACAAGAGGAATACCCATGTGAGAATGCTGTTCATCGATTACAGCTCAGCATTTAACACCATAGTACCCTCCAAACTCGTCATCAAGCTCGAGACCCTGGGTCTCGACCCCGCCCTGTGCAACTGGGTCCTGGACTTCCTGACGGGCCGCCCCCAGGTGGTGAGGGTAGGTAACAACATCTCCACCCCGCTGATCCTCAACACTGGGGCCCCACAAGGGTGCGTTCTGAGCCCTCTCCTGTACTCCCTGTTCACCCACGACTGCGTGGCCATGCACGCCTCCAACTCAATCATCAAGTTTGCGGATGACACTACAGTGGTAGGCTTGATCACCAACAACGACGAGACGGCCTACAGGGAGGAGGTGAGGGCCCTCGGAGTGTGGTGTCAGGAAAATAACCTCATACTCAACGTCAACAAAACAAAGGAGATGATTGTGGACTTCAGGAAACAGCAGAGGGAGCACCCCCCTATCCACATCGACGGGTCAGTAGTGGAGAAGGTGGAAAGTTTTAAGTTCCTCGGTGTACACATCACGGACAAACTGAACTGGTCCACCCACACAGACAGCGTTGTGAAGAAGGCGCAGCAGCGCCTCTTCAACCTCAGGAGGCTGAAGAAATTCGGCTTGTCACCAAAAGCACTCACAAACTTCTACAGATGCACAATCGAGAGCATCCTGTCGGGCTGTATCACCGCCTGGTACGGCAACTGCTCCGCCCACAACCGTAAGGCTCTCCAGAGGGTAGTGAGGTCTGCAGAACGCATCACCAGGGGCAAACTACCTGCCCTCCAGGACACCTACACCACCCGATGTCACAGGAAGGCCATAAAGATCATCAAGGACAACAACCACCCAAGCCACTGCCTGTTCACCCCGCTATCATCCAGAAGGCGAGGTCAGTACAGGTGCATCAAAGCAGGGACCGAGAGACTGAAAAACAGCTTCTATCTCAAGGCCATCAGACTGTTAAACAGCCACCACTAACATTTAGCGGCCGCTGCCAACATACTGACTCAACTCCAGCCACTTTAAAAATGGGAATTGATGGAAATTATGTAAAAATGTACCACTAGCCACTTTAAGCAATGCCACTTAATACAATGTTTACATACCCTACATTACCCATCTCATATGTATATATACTGTACTCTATATCATCTACTGCATCTTGCCATCTTTATGCAATACATGTACCACTAGCCACTTTAAACTATGCCACTTTATGTTTACATACCCTACAGTACTCATCTCATATGTATATACCGTACTCTATACCATCTACTGCATCTGCCATGCCGTTCTGTACCACCACTCATTCATATATCTTTATGTACATATTCTTTATCCCTTTACACTTGTGTGTGTGTGTAAGGTAGTAGTGTGGAATTGTTAGGTTAGATTACTGTTGGTTATTACTGCATTGTCGGAACTAGAAGCACAAGCATTTCGCTACACTCGCATTAACATCTGCTAACCATGTGTATGTGACTAATAAAATTTGATTTG
>NW_027256261.1:0-20179 GCF_045679555.1 Salvelinus alpinus
ACTACCAATATAAGATTAGAGCCATAAAGGCACTAGGCATCTACCACCCCACTACCACTATCAGATTAGAGCCATAATGGAGACTAGATATCTACCACCCCACTACCGCTATCATATTAGAGCCATAATGGCACTAGGCATCTACCACCCCACTACCACTATCAGATTAGAGCCATAAGGGCACTAGGCATCTACCACCCAACTACTACTACCAGATTAGAGCTATAAGGGAGACTAGGTATCTACCACCCCACTACCACTATCAGATTAGAGCCATAAGGGCACTAGGCATCTACCACCCCACTACCACTACCAGATTAGAGCCATAATGGAGACTAGGTATCTACCACCTCACTACCACTACCAGATTCGAGCCAAAACGGAGACTAGACATCTACCACCCCACTACCTATATCAGATTAGAACCATAATGGAGACTAGGTATCTACCAGCCCACTACCACTATCAGATTAGAGCCATAATGGAGACTAGGTATCTACCACCCCTCTACCTCTATCAGATTAGAGCCATAATGGAGACTAGGTATCTACCACCCCACTACCAATATCAGATTAGAGCCATAAAGGCACTAGGCATCTACCACCCCACTACCTCTATCAGATTAGAGCCATAAGGGCACTAGGCATCTACCACCCCACTACCTCTATCAGATTAGAGCCATAATGGAGACTAGGTATCTACCACCGCACTACCACTACCAGTTTAGAGCCACAAGGGCACTAGGCATCTACCACCCCACTACCACTACCAGATTAGAGCCATAAGGGCACTAGACATCTACCACCCCCACTACTACTACCAGATTAGAGCCATAAGGGAGACTAGACATCTACCACCCCACTACTACTACCAGATTAGAGCCAAAACGGAGACTAGACATCTACCACTATCAGATTAGAGCCATAAGGGCACTAGGCATCTACCACCCCACTACCACTATCAGATTAGAGCCATAATGGAGACTAGGTATCTACCACCCCACTACCACTATCAGATTAGAGCCATAATGGAGACTAGGTATCTACCACCCCACTACCACTATGTGATTAGAGCCATAATGGAGACTAGGTATCTACCACCCCACTACCACTATCAGATTAGAGCCATAATGGAGACTAGGTATCTATCACCCCACTACCACTACCAGATTAGAGCCATAAAGGCACTAGGCATCTACCACCCAACTACCACTATCAGATTAGAGCCATAATGGAGACTAGATATCTACCACCCCACTACCGCTATCATATTAGAGCCATAAGGGCACTAGGCATCTACCACCCAACTACCACTATCAGATTAGAGCCATAATGGAGACTAGGTAACTCCCACCCCACTACCTCTATCAGATTAGAGCCATAATGGAGACTAGGTATCTACCACCCCACTACCCCTCCAGATTAGAGCCATAATGGAGACTAGGTATCTCCCACCCCACTACCACTATCAGATTAGAGCCATAATGGAGACTAGGTATCTACCACCCCACTACCACTATCAGATTAGAGCCATACGGGCTCAAGGCATCTACCACCCCACAACCACTATCAGATTAGAGCCATAATGGAGACTAGGTATCTATCACCCCACTACCATTATCAGATTAGAGCCATAAGGGCACTAGGCATCTACCACCCCACTACCACTATCAGATTAGAGCCATAATGGAGACTAGACATCTACCACTATCAGATTAGAGCCATAAGGGCACTAGACATCTACCACCCGACTACCACTATCAGATTAGAGCCATAATGGAGACTAGGTATCTACCACCCCACTACCCCTCCAGATTAGAGCCATAATGGAGACTAGGTATCTCCCACCCCACTACCACTATCAGATTAGAACCATAATGGAGACTAGGTATCTACCACCCCACTACCACTATCAGATTAGAGCCATACGGGCACTAGACATCTACCACCCCACTACCACTACCACATTAGAGCCATAATGGAGATGAGGTATCTACCACCCCACTACCACTTTCAGATTAGAGCCATAATGGAGACTGGGTATCTACCACCGCACTACCACTACCAGATTAGAGCCACAAGGGCACTAGACATCTACCACCCCACTACCACTACCAGATTAGAGCCATAATGGAGACTAGGTATCTACCACCCCACTCCCACTATCAGATTAGAGCCATAAGGGCACTAGACATCTACCACCCCCGCTACTACTACCAGATTAGAGCCATAAGGGAGACTAGACATCTACCACCCCACTACTACTACCAGATTAGAGCTAAAACGGAGACTAGACATCTACCACCATCAGATTAGAGCCATAAGGGAGACTAGGTATCTACCACCCCACTACCACTATCAGATTAGAGCCATAAGGGAGACTAGGCATCTACCACCCCACTGCCTCTATCAGATTAGAGCCATAAGGGAGACTAGACATCTACCACCCCACTACTACTACCAGATTAGACCATAAGGGAGACTAGTCATTTACCACCCCACTACCTCTATCAGATAAGAGCCATAATGGAGACTAGGTATCTACCAACCCACTACCACTATCAGATTAGAGCCATAAGGGCACTAGGCATCTATTACCCCACTACCACTATCAGATTAGAGCCATAAAGGCACTAGGCATCTACCACCCCACTACCACTATCAGATTAGAGCCATAATGGAGACTAGGTATCTACCATCCCACTCCCACTATCAGATTAGAGCCATAATGGAGACTAGGTATCTTCCACCCCACTACCACTACCAGATTAGAGCCATAATGGAAACTAGGTATCTACCACACCACTACCAGATTAGAGTCATAATGGAGACTAGGTATCTACCACCCCACTACCACTACCAGATTAGAGCCATAATGGAGACTAGGTATCTAACACCCCACTACCACTACCAAAATAGAGCCATAATGGAGACTAGGTATCTACCACCCCACTACCACTATCAGATTAGAGCCATAATGGAGACTAGGTATCTACCACCCCACTACCTCTATCAGATTAGAGCCATAATGGAGAGTAGGTATCTTCCACCCCACCCCACTACCACTATCAGATTAGAGCCATAATGGAGACTAGGTATCTACCACCCCACTACCACCATCAGATTAGAGCCATAATGGAGACTAGGTATCTACCACCCCTCTACCACTATCAGATTAAAGCCATAATGGAGACTAGGTATCTACCACCCATCTACCACTATCAGATTAGAGCCATAAGGGCACTTGACATCCTACCACCCCCACTACCACTATCAGATTAGAGCCATAAATGCACTAGGCATCTACCACCCCACTACCACTATCAGATTAGAGCCATAATGGAGACTAGGTATCTACCACCCCACTACCACTATCAGATTAGAGCCATAATGGAGACTAGGTATCTACCACCCCACTACCACTATCAGATTAGAGCCATAATGGAGACTAGGTATCTACCACCCCACTACCTCTATCAAATTAGAGCCATAAGGGCACTTGGCATCTACCACCCCACTACCACTATCAGGTTAGAGCCATAAAGGCACTAGGCATTTACCACCCCACTACCACTATCAGATTAGAGCCATAATGGAGACTAGGTATCTACCACTACCTCTATCAGATTAGAGCCATAATGGAGACTAGGTATCTACCACCCAACTACTACTACCAGATTAGAGCCATAAGGGCACTAGACATCTACCACCCCACTACCACTATCAGATTAGAGCCATAATGGAGACTAGGTATCTACCACCCCACTACCACTATGTGATTAGAGCCATAATGGAGACTAGGTATCTACCACCCCACTACCTCTATCAGATTAGAGCCATAATGGAGACTAGGTATCTACCACCCCACTACCTCTATAAAATTAGAGCCATAAGGGCACTTGGCATCTACCACCCCACTACCACTATCAGGTTAGAGCCATAAAGGCACTAGGCATTTACCACCCCACTACCACTATCAGATTAGAGCCATAATGGAGACTAGGTATCTACCACCCCACTACCACTATCAGATTAGAGCCATAAGGGCACTAGGCATCTATCACCCTACTACCACTATCAGATTAGAGCCATAAAGGCACTAGGCATCTACCACCCCACTACCACTATCAGATTAGAGCCATAAAGGCACTAGGTATCTACCACCCCACTACCACTATCAGATTAGAGCCATAAGGGCACTAGGCATCTACCACTATCAGATTAGAGCCATAAAGGCACTAGGCATCTACCAACCCACTACCACTATCAGATTAGAGCCATAATGGAGACTAGGTATCTACCACTACCTCTATCAGATTAGAGCCATAATGGAGACTAGGTATCTACCACCCCACTACCACTATCAGATTAGAGCCATAAGGGCACTAGACATCTACCACCCAACTACTACTACCAGATTAGAGCCATAAGGGCACTAGACATCTACAACCCAACTACCACTATCAAATTAGAGCCATAATGGAGACTAGGTATCTACCACCCCACTACCACCATCAGATTAGAGCCATAATGGAGACTAGGTATCTACCACCCCTCTACCACTACCAGATTAGAGCCATAATGGAGACTAGGTATCTACCACCCATCTACCACTATCAGATTAGAGCCATAAGGGCACTAGGTATCTACCACCTCTACCTCTATAAGATTAGAGCCATAAAGGCACTTGACATCTACCACCCCACTACCACTATCAGATTAGAGCCATAAATGCACTAGGCATCTACCACCCCACTACCACTATCAGATTAGAGCCATAATGGAGACTAGGTATCTACCACCCCACTACCACTATCAGATTAGAGCCACAAGGGCACTAGGCATCTATCACCCCACTACCACTATCAGATTAGAGCCATAATGGAGACTAGGTATCTACCACCCCACTACCACTACCAGATTAGAGCCATAATGGAGAATAGGTATCTACCACACCACTACCACTACCAGATTAGAGCCATAATGGAGACTAGGTATCTACCACCCCACTACCACTACCAGATTAGAGCCATAATGGAGACTAGGTATCTACCACCCCACTACCACTATCAGATTAGAGCCATAATGGAGAATAGGTATCTACCACCCCACTACCACTATCAGATTAGAGCCATAAGGGCACTAGGCATCTACCACCCCACTACCACTATCAGATTAGAGCCATAAGGGCACTCGGCATCTACCACCCCACTACCACTATCAGATTAGAGCCATAATGGAGACTAGGTGTCTACCACCCCACTACCACTATCAGATTAGAGCCATAAGGGCACTAGGCATCTACCACCCCACTACCACTATCAGATTAGACCATAAAGGCACTAGGCATCTACCACCCCACTACCACTATCAGATTAGAGCCATAATGGAGACTAGGTATCTACCACCCCACTACCACTATCAGATTAGAGCCATAATGGAGACTAGGTACCTACCACCCTACTACCACTACCAGATTAGAGCCATAATGGAGACTAGGTATCTACCACACCACTACCACTACCAGATTAGAGCCATAATGGAGACTAGGTATCTACCACCCCACTACCACTATCAGATTAGAGCCATAATGGAGATTAGGTATCTACCACCCCACTACCACTATCAGATTAGAGCCATAATGGAGACTAGGTATCTACCACCCCACTACCACTATCAGATTAGAGCCATAATGGAGACTAGGTATCTACCACCCCACTACCTCTATAAGAATAGAGCCATAAGGGCACTTGGCATCTACCACCCCACTACCACTATCAGATTAGAGCCATAAAGGCACTAGGCATCTACCACCCCACTACCACTATCAGATTAGAGCCAAAAGGGCACTAGGCATCTACCACCACACTACCACTATCAGATTAGAGCCATAAGGGCACTAGGCATCTACCACCCCGCTACCACTATCAGATTAGAGCCATAAAGGCACTAGGCATCTACCACCCCACTACCACTATCAGATTAGAGCCATAATGGAGACTAGGTGTCTACCACCCCACTACCACTATCAGATTAGAGCCATAAGGGCACTAGGCATCTACCACCCCACTACCACTATCAGATTAGAGCCATAAAGGCACTAGGCATCTACCACCCCACTACCACTATCAGATTAGAGCCATAATGGAGACTAGGTATCTACCACCCCACTACCACTATCAGATTAGAGCCATAATGGAGACTAGGTATCTACCACCCTACTACCACTACCAGATTAGAGCCATAATGGAGACTAGGTATCTACCACACCACTACCACTACCAGATTAGAGCCATAATGGAGACTAGGTATCTACCACCCCACTACCTCTATAAGATTAGAGCCATAAGGGCACTTGGCATCTACCACACCACTACCACTATCAGATTAGAGCCATAAAGGCACTAGGCATCTACCACCCCACTACCACTATCAGATTAGAGCCATAATGGAGACTAGGTATCTACCACCCCACTACCACTATCAGATTAGAGCCATAAGGGCACTAGGCATCTACCACCCCACTACCACTATCAGATTAGAGCCATAAAGGCACTAGGCATCTACCACCCCACTACCACTATCAGATTAGAGCCATAATGGAGACTAGGTATCTACCACCCCACTACCACTATCAGATTAGAGCCATAATGGAGACTAGGTATCTACCACCCTACTACCACTACCAGATTAGAGCCATAATGGAGACTAGGTATCTACCACACCACTACCACTACCAGATTAGAGCCATAATGGAGACTAGGTATCTACCACCCCACTACCACTATCAGATTAGAGCCATAATAGAGACTAGGTATCTACCACCCCACTACCACTATCAGATTAGAGCCATAATGGAGACTTGGTATCTACCACCCCACTACCTCTATCAGATTAGAGCCATAATGGAGACTAGGTATCTACCACCCCACTACCTCTATAAGATTAGAGCCATAAGGGCACTTGGCATCTACCACACCACTACCACTATCAGATTAGAGCCATAAAGGCACTAGGCATCTACCACCCCACTACCACTATCAGATTAGAGCCATGATGGAGACTAGGTATCTACCACCCCACTACCACTATCAGATTAGAGCCATAAAGGCACTAGGCATCTACCACCCCACTACCACTATCAGATTAGAGCCATAAAGGCACTAGGTATCTACCACCCCACTACCACTATCAGATTAGAGCCATAAGGGCACTAGGCATCTACCACCCCACTACCACTATCAGATTGGAGCCATAAGAGCACTAGGCATCTACCACCCCACTACCACTATCAGATTAGAGCCATGATGGAGACTAGGTATCTACCACCCCACTACCACTATCAGATTAGAGCCATAAGGGCACTAGGCATCTACCACCCCACTACCACTATCAGATTAGAGCCATAAAGGCACTAGGTATCTACCACCCCACTACCACTATCAGATTAGAGCCATAAGGGCACTAGGCATCTACCACCCCACTACCACTATCAGATTGGAGCCATAAGGGCACTAGGCATCTTCCACCCCGCTACCACTATCAGATTAGAGCCATAAAGGCACTAGGCATCTACCACCCCGCTACCACTATCAGATTAGAGCCATAATGGAGACTAGGTATCTACCACCCCACTACCACTATCAGATTAGAGCCATAATGGAGACTAGGTATCTACCACCCTACTACCACTACCAGATTAGAGCCATAATGGAGACTAGGTATCTACCACACCACTACCACTACCAGATTAGAGCCATAAAGGCACTAGGTATCTACCACCCCACTACCACTATCAGATTAGAGCCATAAGGGCACTAGGCATCTACCACCCCACTACCACTATCAGATTGGAGCCATAAAGGCACTAGGCATCTACCACCCCACTACCACTATCAGATTAGAGCCATAAAGGCACTAGGTATCTACCACCCCACTACCACTATCAGATTAGAGCCATAAGGGCACTAGGCATCTACCACCCCACTACCACTATCAGATTGGAGCCATAAGAGCACTAGGCATCTACCACCCCACTACCACTATCAGATTAGAGCCATGATGGAGACTAGGTATCTACCACCCCACTACCACTATCAGATTAGAGCCATAAAGGCACTAGGCATCTACCACCCCACTACCACTATCAGATTAGAGCCATAAAGGCACTAGGTATCTACCACCCCACTACCACTATCAGATTAGAGCCATAAGGGCACTAGGCATCTACCACCCCACTACCACTATCAGATTGGAGCCATAAGGGCACTAGGCATCTTCCACCCCGCTACCACTATCAGATTAGAGCCATAAAGGCACTAGGCATCTACCACCCCGCTACCACTATCAGATTAGAGCCATAATGGAGACTAGGTATCTACCACCCCACTACCACTATCAGATTAGAGCCATAATGGAGACTAGGTATCTACCACCCTACTACCACTACCAGATTAGAGCCATAATGGAGACTAGGTATCTACCACACCACTACCACTACCAGATTAGAGCCATAATGGAGACTAGGTATCTACCACCCCACTACCACTATCAGATTAGAGCCATAATGGAGACTAGGTATCTACCACCCCACTACCTCTATCAGATTAGAGCCATAATGGAGACTAGGTATCTACCACCCCACTACCTCTATAAGATTAGAGCCATAAGGGCACTTGGCATCTACCACCCCACTACCACTATCAGATTAGAGCCATAAAGGCACTAGGCATCTACCACCCCACTACCACTATCAGATTAGAGCCATAAGGGCACTAGGCATCTACCACCCCACTACCACTATCAGATTAGAGCCATAAGGGCACTAGGCATCTACCACCCCACTACCACTATCAGATTAGAGCCATAAGGACACTAGGCATCTACCACCCCACTACCACTATCAGATTAGAGCCATAATGGAGACTAGGTATCTACCACCCCACTACCACTATCAGATTAGAGCCATAAGGGCACTAGGCATCTACCACCCCACTACCACTATCAGATTAGAGCCATAAAGGCACTAGGCATCTACCACCCCACTACCACTATCAGATTAGAGCCATAATGGAGACTAGGTATCTACCACCCCACTACCACTATCAGATTAGAGCCATAATGGAGACTAGGTATCTACCACCCTACTACCACTACCAGATTAGAGCCATAATGGAGACTAGGTATCTACCACACCACTACCACTACCAGATTAGAGCCATAATGGAGACTAGGTATCTACCACCCCACTACCTCTATAAGATTAGAGCCATAAGGGCACTTGGCATCTACCACACCACTACCACTATCAGATTAGAGCCATAAAGGCACTAGGCATCTACCACCCCACTACCACTATCAGATTAGAGCCATAATGGAGACTAGGTATCTACCACCCCACTACCACTATCAGATTAGAGCCATAAAGGCACTAGGCATCTACCACCCCACTACCACTATCAGATTGGAGCCATAATGGAGACTAGGTGTCTACCACCCCACTACCACTATCAGATTAGAGCCATAAGGGCACTAGGCATCTACCACCCCACTACCACTATCAGATTAGAGCCATAAAGGCACTAGGCATCTACCACCCCACTACCACTATCAGATTAGAGCCATAATGGAGACTAGGTATCTACCACCCCACTACCACTATCAGATTAGAGCCATAATGGAGACTAGGTATCTACCACCCTACTACCACTACCAGATTAGAGCCATAATGGAGACTAGGTATCTACCACACCACTACCACTACCAGATTAGAGCCATAATGGAGACTAGGTATCTACCACCCCACTACCACTATCAGATTAGAGCCATAATAGAGACTAGGTATCTACCACCCCACTACCACTATCAGATTAGAGCCATAATGGAGACTTGGTATCTACCACCCCACTACCTCTATCAGATTAGAGCCATAATGGAGACTAGGTATCTACCACCCCACTACCTCTATAAGATTAGAGCCATAAGGGCACTTGGCATCTACCACACCACTACCACTATCAGATTAGAGCCATAAAGGCACTAGGCATCTACCACCCCACTACCACTATCAGATTAGAGCCATAATGGAGACTAGGTATCTACCACCCCACTACCACTATCAGATTAGAGCCATAAAGGCACTAGGCATCTACCACCCCACTACCACTATCAGATTGGAGCCATAATGGAGACTAGGTATCTACCACTCCACTACCACTATCAGATTAGAGCCATAATGGAGACTAGGTATCTACCACCCCACTACCTCTATCAGATTAGAGCCATAATGGAGAATAGGTATCTACCACCCCACTACCTCTATAAGATTAGAGCCATAAGGGCACTTGGCATCTACCACCCCACTACCACTATCAGATTAGAGCCATAAAGGCACTAGGTATCTACCACCCCACTACCACTATCAGATTAGAGCCATAATGGAGACTAGGTATCTACCACCCCTCTACCACTACCAGATTAGAGCCATAATGGAGACTAGGTATCTACCACCCCTCTACCACTACCAGATTAGAGCCATAATGGAGACTAGGTATCTACCACCCCACTACCACTATCAGATTAGAGCCATAAGGGCACTAGGCATCTACCACCACACTACCACTATCAGATTAGAGCCATAAGGGCACTAGGCATCTACCACCCCACTACCACTATCAGATTAGAGCCATAAAGGCACTAGGCATCTACCACCCCACTACCACTATCAGATTAGAGCCATAATGGAGACTAGGTTTCTACCACCCCACTACCACTATCAGATTAGAGCCATAAGGGCACTAGGCATCTACCACCCCACTACCACTATCAGATTAGAGCCATAAAGGCACTAGGCATCTACCACCCAACTACCACTATCAGATTAGAGCCATAATGGAGACTAGGTATCTACCACCCTACTACCACTACCAGATTAGAGCCATAATGGAGACTAGGTATCTACCACACCACTACCACTACCAGATTAGAGCCATAATGGAGACTAGGTATCTACCACCCCACTACCTCTATAAGATTAGAGCCATAAGGGCACTTGGCATCTACCACACCACTACCACTATCAGATTAGAGCCATAAAGGCACTAGGCATCTACCACCCCACTACCACTATCAGATTAGAGCCATAATGGAGACTAGGTATCTACCACCCCACTACCACTATCAGATTAGAGCCATAAGGGCACTAGGCATCTACCACCCCACTACCACTATCAGATTAGAGCCATAAAGGCACTAGGCATCTACCACCCCACTACCACTATCAGATTAGAGCCATAATGGAGACTAGGTATCTTCCACCCCACTACCACTATCAGATTAGAGCCATAATGGAGACTAGGTATCTACCACCCTACTACCACTACCAGATTAGAGCCATAATGGAGACTATGTATCTACCACACCACTACCACTACCAGATTAGAGCCATAATGGAGACTAGGTATCTACCACCCCACTACCACTATCAGATTAGAGCCATAATAGAGACTAGGTATCTACCACCCCACTACCACTATCAGATTAGAGCCATAATGGAGACTTGGTATCTACCACCCCACTACCTCTATCAGATTAGAGCCATAATGGAGACTAGGTATCTACCACCCCACTACCTCTATAAGATTAGAGCCATAAGGGCACTTGGCATCTACCACACCACTACCACTATCAGATTAGAGCCATAAAGGCACTAGGCATCTACCACCCCACTACCACTATCAGATTAGAGCCATGATGGAGACTAGGTATCTACCACCCCACTACCACTATCAGATTAGAGCCATAAGGGCACTAGGCATCTACCACCCCACTACCACTATCAGATTAGAGCCATAAAGGCACTAGGTATCTACCACCCCACTACCACTATCAGATTAGAGCCATAAGGGCACTAGGCATCTACCACCCCACTACCACTATCAGATTGGAGCCATAAGAGCACTAGGCATCTACCACCCCACTACCACTATCAGATTAGAGCCATGATGGAGACTAGGTATCTACCACCCCACTACCACTATCAGATTAGAGCCATAAGGGCACTAGGCATCTACCACCCCACTACTACTATCAGATTAGAGCCATAAAGGCACTAGGTATCTACCACCCCACTACCACTATCAGATTAGAGCCATAAGGGCACTAGGCATCTACCACCCCACTACCACTATCAGATTGGAGCCATAAGGGCACTAGGCATCTTCCACCCCGCTACCACTATCAGATTAGAGCCATAAAGGCACTAGGCATCTACCACCCCGCTACCACTATCAGATTAGAGCCATAATGGAGACTAGGTATCTACCACCCCACTACCACTATCAGATTAGAGCCATAATGGAGACTAGGTATCTACCACCCTACTACCACTACCAGATTAGAGCCATAATGGAGACTAGGTATCTACCACACCACTACCACTACCAGATTAGAGCCATAAAGGCACTAGGTATCTACCACCCCACTACCACTATCAGATTAGAGCCATAAGGGCACTAGGCATCTACCACCCCACTACCACTATCAGATTGGAGCCATAAAGGCACTAGGCATCTACCACCCCACTACCACTATCAGATTAGAGCCATAAAGGCACTAGGTATCTACCACCCCACTACCACTATCAGATTAGAGCCATAAGGGCACTAGGCATCTACCACCCCACTACCACTATCAGATTGGAGCCATAAGAGCACTAGGCATCTACCACCCCACTACCACTATCAGATTAGAGCCATGATGGAGACTAGGTATCTACCACCCCACTACCACTATCAGATTAGAGCCATAAGGGCACTAGGCATCTACCACCCCACTACCACTATCAGATTAGAGCCATAAAGGCACTAGGTATCTACCACCCCACTACCACTATCAGATTAGAGCCATAAGGGCACTAGGCATCTACCACCCCACTACCACTATCAGATTGGAGCCATAAGGGCACTAGGCATCTTCCACCCCGCTACCACTATCAGATTAGAGCCATAAAGGCACTAGGCATCTACCACCCCGCTACCACTATCAGATTAGAGCCATAATGGAGACTAGGTATCTACCACCCCACTACCACTATCAGATTAGAGCCATAATGGAGACTAGGTATCTACCACCCTACTACCACTACCAGATTAGAGCCATAATGGAGACTAGGTATCTACCACACCACTACCACTACCAGATTAGAGCCATAATGGAGACTAGGTATCTACCACCCCACTACCACTATCAGATTAGAGCCATAATGGAGATTAGGTATCTACCACCCCACTACCACTATCAGATTAGAGCCATAATGGAGACTAGGTATCTACCACCCCACTACCTCTATCAGATTAGAGCCATAATGGAGACTAGGTATCTACCACCCCACTACCTCTATAAGATTAGAGCCATAAGGGCACTTGGCATCTACCACCCCACTACCACTATCAGATTAGAGCCATAAAGGCACTAGGCATCTACCACCCCACTACCACTATCAGATTAGAGCCATAAGGGCACTAGGCATCTACCACCACACTACCACTATCAGATTAGAGCCATAAGGGCACTAGGCATCTACCACCCCGCTACCACTATCAGATTAGAGCCATAAAGGCACTAGGCATCTACCACCCCACTACCACTATCAGATTAGAGCCATAATGGAGACTAGGTGTCTACCACCCCACTACCACTATCAGATTAGAGCCATAAGGGCACTAGGCATCTACCACCCCACTACCACTATCAGATTAGAGCCATAAAGGCACTAGGCATCTACCACCCCACTACCACTATCAGATTAGAGCCATAATGGAGACTAGGTATCTACCACCCCACTACCACTATCAGATTAGAGCCATAATGGAGACTAGGTATCTACCACCCTACTACCACTACCAGATTAGAGCCATAATGGAGACTAGGTATCTACCACACCACTACCACTACCAGATTAGAGCCATAATGGAGACTAGGTATCTACCACCCCACTACCTCTATAAGATTAGAGCCATAAGGGCACTTGGCATCTACCACACCACTACCACTATCAGATTAGAGCCATAAAGGCACTAGGCATCTACCACCCCACTACCACTATCAGATTAGAGCCATAATGGAGACTAGGTATCTACCACCCCACTACCACTATCAGATTAGAGCCATAAAGGCACTAGGCATCTACCACCCCACTACCACTATCAGATTGGAGCCATAATGGAGACTAGGTGTCTACCACCCCACTACCACTATCAGATTAGAGCCATAAGGGCACTAGGCATCTACCACCCCACTACCACTATCAGATTAGAGCCATAAAGGCACTAGGCATCTACCACCCCACTACCACTATCAGATTAGAGCCATAATGGAGACTAGGTATCTACCACCCCACTACCACTATCAGATTAGAGCCATAATGGAGACTAGGTATCTACCACCCTACTACCACTACCAGATTAGAGCCATAATGGAGACTAGGTATCTACCACACCACTACCACTACCAGATTAGAGCCATAATGGAGACTAGGTATCTACCACCCCACTACCACTATCAGATTAGAGCCATAATAGAGACTAGGTATCTACCACCCCACTACCACTATCAGATTAGAGCCATAATGGAGACTTGGTATCTACCACCCCACTACCTCTATCAGATTAGAGCCATAATGGAGACTAGGTATCTACCACCCCACTACCTCTATAAGATTAGAGCCATAAGGGCACTTGGCATCTACCACCCCACTACCACTATCAGATTAGAGCCATAAAGGCACTAGGCATCTACCACCCCACTACCACTATCAGATTAGAGCCATAATGGAGACTCTACCACCCCTCTACCACTATCAGATTAGAGCCATAAAGGCACTAGGTATCTACCACCCCACTACCACTATCAGATTGGAGCCATAATGGAGACTAGGTATCTACCACCCCACTACCACTATCAGATTAGAGCCATAATGGAGACTAGGTATCTACCACCCCACTACCACTATCAGATTAGAGCCATAATGGAGAATAGGTATCTACCACCCCACTACCTCTATAAGATTAGAGCCATAAGGGCACTTGGCATCTACCACCCCACTACCACTATCAGATTAGAGCCATAAAGGCACTAGGCATCTACCACCCCACTACCACTATCAGATTAGAGCCATAATGGAGACTAGGTATCTACCACCCCACTACCACTACCAGATTAGAGCCATAATGGAGACTAGGTATCTACCACCCCTCTACCACTACCAGATTAGAGCCATAATGGAGACTAGGTATCTACCACCCCACTACCACTATCAGATTAGAGCCATAATGGCACTAGGCATCTACCACCACACTACCACTATCAGATTAGAGCCATAAGGGCACTAGGCATCTACCACCCCACTACCACTATCAGATTAGAGCCATAAAGGCACTAGGCATCTACCACCCCACTACCACTATCAGATTAGAGCCATAATGGAGACTAGGTTTCTACCACCCCACTACCACTATCAGATTAGAGCCATAAGGGCACTAGGCATCTACCACCCCACTACCACTATCAGATTAGAGCCATAAAGGCACTAGGCATCTACCACCCAACTACCACTATCAGATTAGAGCCATAATGGAGACTAGGTATCTACTACCACATCAGATTAGAGACATAATGGAGACTAGGTATCTACCACCCTACTACCACTACCAGATTAGAGCCATAATGGAGACTAGGTATCTACCACACCACTACCACTACCAGATTAGAGCCATAATGGAGACTAGGTATCTACCACCCCACTACCACTATCAGATTAGAGCCATAATGGAGACTAGGTATCTACCACCCCACTACCACTATCAGATTAGAGCCATAATGGAGACTAGGTATCTACCACCCCACTACCACTATCAGATTAGAGCCATAATGGAGACTAGGTATCTACCACCCCACTACCACTATCAGATTAGAGCCATAATGGAGACTAGGTATCTACCACCCCACTACCTCTATCAGATTAGAGCCATAAGGGCACTTGGCATCTACCACACCTCTACCACTATCAGATTAGAGCCATAAAGGCACTAGGCATATACCACCCCACTACCACTATCAGATTAGAGCCATAATGGAGACTAGGTATCTACCACCCCACTACCACTATCAGAATAGAGCCATAAAGGCACTAGGCATCTACCACCCCACTACCACTATCAGATTGGAGCCATAATGGAGACTATGTATCTACCACCCCACTACCACTATCAGATTAGAGCCATAATGGAGACTAGGTGTCTACCACCCCACTACCTCTATCAGATTAGAGCCATAATGGAGACTAGGTATCTACCACCCCACTACCTCTATAAGATTAGAGCCATAAGGGCACATGGCATCTACCACCCCACTACCACTATCAGATTAGAGCCTTAAAGGCACTAGGCATCTACCACCCCACTACCACTATCAGATTAGAGCCATAATGGAGACTAGGTATCTACCACCCCACTACCACTATCAGATTAGAGCCATAAGGGCACTTGGCATTTACCACCCCACTACCACTATCAGATTAGAGCCATAAAGGCACTAGGTATCTACCACCCCACTACCACTATCAGATTAGAGCCATAATGGAGACTAGGTATCTACCACCCCTCTACCACTACCAGATTAGAGCCATAATGGAGACTAGGTATCTACCACCCCACTACCACTATCAGATTAGAGCCATAAGGGCACTAGGCATCTACCACCACACTACCACTATCAGATTAGAGCCATAAGGGCACTAAGTATCTTCCACCCCGCTACCACTATCAGATTAGAGCCAGAAAGGCACTAGGCATCTACCACCCCACTACCACTATCAGATTAGAGCCATAATGGAGACTAGGTATCTACCACCCCACTACCACTATCAGATTAGAGCCATAAGGGCACTAGGCATCTACCACCCCACTACCACTATCAGATTAGAGCCATAAAGGCACTAGGCATCTACCACCCAACTACCACTATCAGATTAGAGCCATAATGGAGACTAGGTATCTACCACCCCACTACCACATCAGATTAGAGACATAATGGAGACTAGGTATCTACCACCCTACTACCACTACCAGATTAGAGCCATAATGGAGACTAGGTATCTACCACACCACTACCACTACCAGATTAGAGCCATAATGGAGACTAGGAATCTACCACCCCACTACCACTATCAGATTAGAGCCATAATGGAGACTAGGTATCTACCACCCCACTACCACTATCAGATTAGAGCCATAATGGAGACTAAGTATCTACCACCCCACTACCTCTATCAGATTAGAGCCATAATGGAGACTAGGTATCTACCACCCCACTACCTTTATAAGATTAGAGCCATAAGGGCACTTGGCATCTACCACACCACTATCACTATCAGATTAGAGCCATAAAGGCACTAGGCATCTACCACCCCACTACCACTATCAGATTAGAGCCATAATGGAGACTAGGTATCTACCACCCCTCTACCACTATCAGATTAGAGCCATAAAGGCACTAGGCATCTACCACCCCACTACCACTATCAGATTAGAGCCATAATGGAGACTAGGTATCTACCACCCCACTACCACTATCAGATTAGAGCCATAATGGAGACTAGGTATCTACCACCCCACTACCTCTATCAGATTAGAGCCATAATGGAGACTAGGTATCTATCACCCCACTACCTCTATAAGATTAGAGCCATAAGGGCACTTGGCATCTACCACCCCACTACCACTATCAGATTAGAGCCATAAAGGTACTAGGCATCTACCACCCCACTACCACTATCAGATTAGAGCCATAATGGAGACTAGGTATCTACCACTATCAGATTAGAGCCATAATGGAGACTAGGTATCTACCACCCCACTACCACTACCAGATTAGAGCCATAATGGAGAATAAGTATCTACCACACCACTACCACTACCAGATTAGAGCCATAATGGAGACTAGGTATCTACCACCCCACTACCACTATCAGATTAGAGCCATAATGGAGACAAGGTATCTATCACCCAACTACCACTATCAGATTAGAGCCATAAGGGCACTAGGCATCTACCACCCCACTACCACTATCAGATTAGAGCCATAATGGAGATTAGACATCTACCACTATCAGATTAGAGCCATAATGGAGACTAGGTATCTACCACCCCTCTACCACTACCAGATTAGAGCCATATTGGAGACTAGGTATCTACCACCCCACTACCACTATCAGATTAGAGCCATAAGGGCACTAGGCATCTACCACCACACTACCACTATCAGATTAGAGCCATAAGGGCA
The DNA here is from genome assembly GCF_045679555.1 of Salvelinus alpinus. Classification (NCBI taxonomy): domain Eukaryota; kingdom Metazoa; phylum Chordata; class Actinopteri; order Salmoniformes; family Salmonidae; genus Salvelinus; species Salvelinus alpinus. The sequence goes on from NW_027256261.1 coordinate 18,339, forward strand.
CTAGGCATCTTCCACCCCGCTACCACTATCAGATTAGAGCCATAAAGGCACTAGGCATCTACCACCCCACTACCACTATCAGATTAGAGCCATAATGGAGACTAGGTTTCTACCACCCCACTACCACTATCAGATTAGAGCCATAAGGGCACTAGGCATCTACCACCGCACTACCACTATCAGATTAGAGCCATAAAGGCACTAGGCATCTACCACCCAACTACCACTATCAGATTAGAGCCATAATGGAGACTAGGTATCTACTACCACATCAGATTAGAGACATAATGGAGACTAGGTATCTACCACCCTACTACCACTACCAGATTAGAGCCATAATGGAGAATAGGTATCTACCACACCACTACCACTACCAGATTAGAGCCATAATGGAGACTAGGTATCTACCACCCCACTACCACTATCAGATTAGAGCCATAATGGAGACTAGGTATCTACCACCCCACTACCACTATCAGATTAGAGCCATAAGGGCACTAGGCATCTATGACCCCACTACCACTATCAGATTAGAGCCATAAAGGCACTAGGCATCTACCACCCCACTACCACTATCAGATTAGAGCCATAATGGAGACTAGGTATCTACCACCCCACTACCACTATCAGATTAGAGCCATAATGGAGACTAGGTATCTACCACCCCACTACCACTATCAGATTAGAGCCATAATGGAGACTAGGTATCTACCACCCCACTACCACTATCAGATTAGAGCCATAAGGGCACTAGGCATCTATGACCCCACTACCACTATCAGATTAGAGCCATAAAGGCACTAGGCATCTACCACCCCACTACCACTATCAGATTAGAGCCATAATGGAGACTAGGTATCTACCACCCCACTACCACTATCAGATTAGAGCCATAATGGAGACTAGGTATCTACCACCCCACTACCACTACCAGATTAGAGCCATAATGGAGAATAGGTATCTACCACCCCACTACCACTATCAGATTAGAGCCATAATGGAGACTAGGTATCTTCCACCCCACTACCACTATCAGATTAGAGCCATAATGGAGACTAGGTATCTACCACCCCACTACCTCTATCAGATTAGAGCCATAATGGAGACTAGGTATCTACCACCCCACTACCTTTATAAGATTAGAGCCATAAGGGCACTTGGCATCTACCACACCACTACCACTATCAGATTAGAGCCATAAAGGCACTAGGCATCTACCACCCCACTACCACTATCAGATTAGAGCCATAATGGAGACTAGGTATCTACCACCCCACTACCACTATCAGATTAGAGCCATAAAGGCACTAGGCATCTACCACCCCACTACCACTATCAGATTAGAGCCATAATGGAGACTAGTTATCTACCACCCCACTACCACTATCAGATTAGAGCCATAATGGAGACTATGTATCTACCACCCCACTACCTCTATCAGATTAGAGCCATAATGGAGACTATGTATCTATCACCCAACTACCACTATCAGATTAGAGCCATAAGGGCACTAGGCATCTACCACCCCACTACCACTATCAGATTAGAGCCATAATGAAGATTAGACATCTACCACTATCAGATTAGAGCCATAAGGGCACTAGACATCTACCACCCCACGGCCACTATCAGATTAGAGCCATAATGGAGACTAGGTATCTACCACCCCACTACCTCTATCAGATTAGAGCCATAATGTACACTAGGTATCTCCCACCCCACTACCACTATCAGATTAGAGCCATAATGAAGACTAGGTATCTACCACCCCTCTACCTCTATCAGATTAGAGCCATAATGGAGACTAGGTATCTACCACCCCAATATCACTATGAGATTAG
>NW_027256262.1:0-20115 GCF_045679555.1 Salvelinus alpinus
ACTCTGTACCGGTAACACCCTGTATATAGCCTCCACATTGACTCTGTACCGGTACCCCCTGTATATAGCCTCCACATTGACTCTGTACCGGTACCCCCTGTATATAGCCTCCACATTGACTCTGTACCGGTACCCCCTGTATATAGTCTCCACATTGACTCTGTACCGGTACCCCCTGTATATAGCCTCCACATTGACTCTGTACCAGTAACACCCTGTATATAGCCTCCACATTGACTCTGTACCGGTACCCCCTGTATATAGCCTCCACATTGACTCTGTACCGGTAACACCCTGTATATAGCCTCCACATTGACTCTGTACCGGTACCCCCTGTATATAGTCTCCACATTGACTCTGTACCGGTACCCCCTGTATATAGCCTCCACATTGACTCTGTACCGGTACCCCCTGTATATAGCCTCCACATTGACTCTGTACCGGTACCCCCTGTATATAGCCTCCACATTGACTCTGTACCGGTACCCCCTGTATATAGCCTCCACATTGACTCTGTACCGGTACCCCCTGTATATAGCCTCCACATTGACTCTGTACCGGTACCCCCTGTATATAGCCTCCACATTGACTCTGTACCGGTACCTCCTGTATATAGCCTCCACATTGACTCTGTACCGGTACCCCCTGTATATAGCCTCCACATTGACTCTGTACCGGTACCTCCTGTATATAGCCTCCACATTGACTCTGTACCGGTACCCCCTGTATATAGCCTCCACATTGACTCTGTACCGGTACCCCCTGTATATAGCCTCCACATTGACTCTGTACCGGTACCCCCTGTATATAGCCTCCACATTGACTCTGTACCGGTGCCCCCTGTATATAGCCTCCACATTGACTCTGTACCGGTACCCCCTGTATATAGCCTCCACATTGACTCTGTACCGGTACCCCCTGTATATAGCCTCCACATTGACTCTGTACCGGTACCCCCTGTATATAGCCTCGAAATTGACTCTGTACCGGTACCCCCTGTATATAGCCTCCACATTGAGTCTGTACCGGTACCCCCTGTATATAGCCTCCACATTGACTCTGTACCGGTACCCCCTGTATATAGCCTCCACATTGACTCTGTACCGGTACCCCCTGTATATAGCCTCCACATTGACTCTGTACCGGTACCCCCTGTATATAGCCTCCACATTGACTCTGTACCGGTACCCCCTGTATATAGCCTCCACATTGACTCTGTACCGGTAATACCCTGTATATAGCCTCCACATTGACTCTGTACCGGTACCCCCTGTATATAGCCTCCACATTGACTCTGTACCGGTACCCCCTGTATATAGTCTCCACATTGACTCTGTACCGGTACCCCCTGTATATAGCCTCCACATTGACTCTGTACCGGTACCCCCTGTATATAGCCTCCACATTGACTCTGTACCGGTACCCCCTGTATATAGTCTCCACATTGACTCTGTACCGGTACCCCCTGTATATAGCCTCCACATTGACTCTGTACCGGTACCCCCTGTATATAGCCTCCACATTGACTCTGTACCGGTACCCCCTGTATATAGCCTCCACATTGACTCTGTACCGGTACCCCCTGTATATAGCCTCCACATTGACTCTGTACCGGTACCCCCTGTATATAGTCTCCACATTGACTCTGTACCGGTACCCCCTGTATATAGCCTCCACATTGACTCTGTACCGGTACCCCCTGTATATAGCCTCCACATTGACTCTGTACCGGTACCCCCTGTATATAGCCTCCACATTGACTCTGTACCGGTACCCCCTGTATATAGCCTCTACATTGACTCTGTACCGGTACCCCCTGTATATAGCCTCTACATTGACTCTGTACCGGTACCCCCTGTATATAGCCTCCACATTGACTCTGTACCGGTACCCCCTGTATATAGCCTCCACATTGACTCTGTACCGGTACCCCCTGTATATAGTCTCCACATTGACTCTGTACCGGTACCCCCTGTATATAGCCTCCACATTGACTCTGTACCGGTACCCCCTGTATATAGCCTCCACATTGACTCTGTACCGGTACCCCCTGTATATAGCCTCCACATTGACTCTGTACCGGTACCCCCTGTATATAGCCTCCACATTGACTCTGTACCGGTACCCCCTGTATATAGCCTCCACATTGACTCTGTACCGGTACCCCCTGTATATAGCCTCCACATTGACTCTGTACCGTAATACCCTGTATATAGCCTCCACATTGACTCTGTACCGGTACCCCCTGTATATAGCCTCCACATTGACTCTGTACCGGTACCCCCTGTATATAGCCTCCACATTGACTCTGTACCGGTAACACCCTGTATATAGCCTCCACATTGACTCTGTACCGGTACCCCCTGTATATAGTCTCCACATTGACTCTGTACCGGTACCCCCTGTATATAGCCTCCACATTGACTCTGTACCGGTACCCCCTGTATATAGCCTCCACATTGACTCTGTACCGGTACCCCCTGTATATAGTCTCCACATTGACTCTGTACCGGTACCCCCTGTATATAGCCTCCACATTGACTCTGTACCGGTACCCCCTGTATATAGCCTCCACATTGACTCTGTACCGGTACCCCCTGTATATAGCCTCCACATTGACTCTGTACCGGTACCCCCTGTATATAGCCTCTACATTGACTCTGTACCGGTACCCCCTGTATATAGCCTCTACATTGACTCTGTACCGGTACCCCCTGTATATAGCCTCCACATTGACTCTGTACCGGTACCCCCTGTATATAGCCTCCACATTGACTCTGTACCGGTACCCCCTGTATATAGTCTCCACATTGACTCTGTACCGGTACCCCCTGTATATAGCCTCCACATTGACTCTGTACCGGTACCCCCTGTATATAGCCTCCACATTGACTCTGTACCGGTACCCCCTGTATATAGCCTCCACATTGACTCTGTACCGGTACCCCCTGTATATAGCCTCCACATTGACTCTGTACCGGTACCCCCTGTATATAGCCTCCACATTGACTCTGTACCGGTACCCCCTGTATATAGCCTCCACATTGACTCTGTACCGTAATACCCTGTATATAGCCTCCACATTGACTCTGTACCGGTACCCCCTGTATATAGCCTCCACATTGACTCTGTACCGGTACCCCCTGTATATAGCCTCCACATTGACTCTGTACCGTAACACCCTGTATATAGCCTCCACATTGACTCTGTACCGGTACCCCCTGTATATAGTCTCCACATTGACTCTGTACCGGTACCCCCTGTATATAGCCTCCACATTGACTCTGTACCGGTACCCCCTGTATATAGCCTCCACATTGACTCTGTACCGGTACCCCCTGTATATAGCCTCCACATTGACTCTGTACCGGTACCCCCTGTATATAGCCTCCACATTGACTCTGTACCGGTACCCCCTGTATATAGCCTCCACATTGACTCTGTACCGGTACCCCCTGTATATAGCCTCCACATTGACTCTGTACCGGTACCCCCTGTATATAGCCTCCACATTGACTCTGTACCGGTACCTCCTGTATATAGCCTCCACATTGACTCTGTACCGGTACCCCCTGTATATAGCCTCCACATTGACTCTGTACCGGTACCTCCTGTATATAGCCTCCACATTGACTCTGTACCGGTACCCCCTGTATATAGCCTCCACATTGACTCTGTACCGGTACCCCCTGTATATAGCCTCCACATTGACTCTGTACCGGTACCCCCTGTATATAGCCTCCACATTGACTCTGTACCGGTACCCCCTGTATATAGCCTCCACATTGACTCTGTACCGGTACCCCCTGTATATAGCCTCCACATTGACTCTGTACCGGTACCCCCTGTATATAGCCTCCACATTGACTCTGTACCGGTACCCCCTGTATATAGCCTCCACATTGACTCTGTACCGGTACCCCCTGTATATAGCCTCCACATTGACTCTGTACCGGTACCCCCTGTATATAGCCTCCACATTGACTCTGTACCGGTACCCCCTGTATATAGCCTCCACAATGACTCTGTACCGGTACCCCCTGTATATAGCCTCCACATTGACTCTGTACCGGTGCCCCCTGTATATAGCCTCCACATTGACTCTGTACCGGTGCCCCCTGTATATAGCCTCCACATTGACTCTGTACCGGTACCCCCTGTATATAGCCTCCACATTGACTCTGTACCGGTGCCCCCTGTATATAGCCTCCACATTGACTCTGTACCGGTACCCCCTGTATATAGCCTCCACATTGACTCTGTACCGGTACCCCCTGTATATAGCCTCCACATTGACTCTGTACCGGTACCCCCTGTATATAGCCTCCACATTGACTCTGTACCGGTACCCCCTGTATATAGCCTCCACATTGACTCTGTACCGGTACCCCCTGTATATAGCCTCCACATTGACTCTGTACCGGTGCCCCCTGTATATAGCCTCCACATTGACTCTGTACCGGTACCCCCTGTATATAGCCTCCACATTGACTCTGTACCGGTACCCCCTGTATATAGCCTCCACATTGACTCTGTACCGGTACCCCCTGTATATAGCCTCCACATTGACTCTGTACCGGTACCCCCTGTATATAGCCTCCACATTGACTCTGTACCGGTACCCCCTGTATATAGCCTCCACATTGACTCTGTACCAGTACCCCCTGTATATAGCCTCCACATTGACTCTGTACCGGTACCCCCTGTATATAGCCTCCACATTGACTCTGTACCGGTGTCCCCTGTATATAGCCTCCACATTGACTCTGTACCGGTGCCCCCTGTATATAGCCTCCACATTGACTCTGTACCGGTACCCCCTGTATATAGCCTCCACATTGACTCTGTACCGGTGCCCCCTGTATATAGCCTCCACATTGACTCTGTACCGGTACCCCCTGTATATAGCCTCCACATTGACTCTGTACCGGTACCCCCTGTATATAGCCTCCACATTGACTCTGTACCGGTACCCCCTGTATATAGCCTCCACATTGACTCTGTACCGGTACCCCCTGTATATAGCCTCCACATTGACTCTGTACCGGTACCCCCTGTATATAGCCTCCACATTGACTCTGTACCGGTACCCCCTGTATATAGCCTCCACATTGACTCTGTACCGGTACCCCCTGTATATAGCCTCCACATTGACTCTGTACCGGTACCCCCTGTATATAGCCTCCACATTGACTCTGTACCGGTACCTCCTGTATATAGCCTCCACATTGACTCTGTACCGGTACCCCCTGTATATAGCCTCCACATTGACTCTGTACCGGTACCTCCTGTATATAGCCTCCACATTGACTCTGTACCGGTACCCCCTGTATATAGCCTCCATATTGACTCTGTACCGGTACCCCCTGTATATAGCCTCCACATTGACTCTGTACCGGTACCCCCTGTATATAGCCTCCACATTGACTCTGTACCGTAACACCCTGTATATAGCCTCCACATTGACTCTGTACCGGTACCCCCTGTATATAGCCTCCACATTGACTCTGTACCGTAACACCCTGTATATAGCCTCCACATTGACTCTGTACCGGTACCCCTTGTATATAGCCTCCACATTGACTCTGTACCGGTACCCCCTGTATATAGCCTCCACATTGACTCTGTACCGGTACACCCTGTATATAGCCTCCACATTGACTCTGTACCGGTACCCCCTGTATATAGCCTCCACATTGACTCTGTACCGGTACACCCTGTATATAGCCTCCACATTGACTCTGTACCGGTACCCCCTGTATATAGCCTCCACATTGACTCTGTACCGGTACCCCCTGTATATAGCCTCCACATTGACTCTGTACCGTAATACCCTGTATATAGCCTCCACATTGACTCTGTACCGGTACCCCCTGTATATAGCCTCCACATTGACTCTGTACCGGTACCCCCTGTATATAGCCTCCACATTGACTCTGTACCGGTACCCCCTGTATATAGCCTCCACATTGACTCTGTACCGGTACCCCCTGTATATAGCCTCCACATTGACTCTGTACCGTAATACCCTGTATATAGCCTCCACATTGACTCTGTACCGGTACCCCCTGTATATAGCCTCCACATTGACTCTGTACCGGTACCCCCTGTATATAGCCTCCACATTGACTCTGTACCGGTACCACCCTGTATATAGCCTCCACATTGACTCTGTACCGGTACCCCCTGTATATAGCCTCCACATTGACTCTGTACCGGTACCCCCTGTATATAGTCTCCACATTGACTCTGTACCGGTACCCCCTGTATATAGCCTCCACATTGACTCTGTACCGGTACCCCCTGTATATAGCCTCCACATTGACTCTGTACCGGTACCCCCTGTATATAGTCTCCACATTGACTCTGTACCGGTACCCCCTGTATATAGCCTCCACATTGACTCTGTACCGGTACCCCCTGTATATAGCCTCCACATTGACTCTGTACCGGTACCCCCTGTATATAGCCTCCACATTGACTCTGTACCGGTACCCCCTGTATATAGCCTCCACATTGACTCTGTACCGGTACCCCCTGTATATAGCCTCCACATTGACTCTGTACCGGTACCCCCTGTATATAGCCTCTACATTGACTCTGTACCGGTACCCCCTGTATATAGCCTCTACATTGACTCTGTACCGGTACCCCCTGTATATAGCCTCCACATTGACTCTGTACCGGTACCCCCTGTATATAGCCTCCACATTGACTCTGTACCGGTACCCCCTGTATATAGTCTCCACATTGACTCTGTACCGGTACCCCCTGTATATAGCCTCCACATTGACTCTGTACCGGTACCCCCTGTATATAGCCTCCACATTGACTCTGTACCGGTACCCCCTGTATATAGCCTCCACATTGACTCTGTACCGGTACCCCCTGTATATAGCCTCCACATTGACTCTGTACCGGTACCCCCTGTATATAGCCTCCACATTGACTCTGTACCGGTACCCCCTGTATATAGCCTCCACATTGACTCTGTACCGTAATACCCTGTATATAGCCTCCACATTGACTCTGTACCGGTACCCCCTGTATATAGCCTCCACATTGACTCTGTACCGGTACCCCCTGTATATAGCCTCCACATTGACTCTGTACCGTAACACCCTGTATATAGCCTCCACATTGACTCTGTACCGGTACCCCCTGTATATAGTCTCCACATTGACTCTGTACCGGTACCCCCTGTATATAGCCTCCACATTGACTCTGTACCGGTACCCCCTGTATATAGCCTCCACATTGACTCTGTACCGGTACCCCCTGTATATAGCCTCCACATTGACTCTGTACCGGTACCCCCTGTATATAGCCTCCACATTGACTCTGTACCGGTACCCCCTGTATATAGCCTCCACATTGACTCTGTACCGGTACCCCCTGTATATAGCCTCCACATTGACTCTGTACCGGTACCCCCTGTATATAGCCTCCACATTGACTCTGTACCGGTACCTCCTGTATATAGCCTCCACATTGACTCTGTACCGGTACCCCCTGTATATAGCCTCCACATTGACTCTGTACCGGTACCTCCTGTATATAGCCTCCACATTGACTCTGTACCGGTACCCCCTGTATATAGCCTCCATATTGACTCTGTACCGGTACCCCCTGTATATAGCCTCCACATTGACTCTGTACCGGTACCCCCTGTATATAGCCTCCACATTGACTCTGTACCGGTGCCCCCTGTATATAGCCTCCACATTGACTCTGTACCGGTACCCCCTGTATATAGCCTCCACATTGACTCTGTACCGGTACCCCCTGTATATAGCCTCCACATTGACTCTGTACCGGTACCCCCTGTATATAGCCTCGAAATTGACTCTGTACCGGTACCCCCTGTATATAGCCTCCACATTGACTCTGTACCGGTACCCCCTGTATATAGCCTCCACATTGACTCTGTACCGGTACCCCCTGTATATAGCCTCCACATTGACTCTGTACCGGTACCCCCTGTATATAGCCTCCACATTGACTCTGTACCGGTACCCCCTGTATATAGCCTCCACATTGACTCTGTACCGGTACCCCCTGTATATAGCCTCCACATTGACTCTGTACCGGTACCCCCTGTATATAGCCTCCACATTGACTCTGTACCGGTACCCCCTGTATATAGCCTCCACAATGACTCTGTACCGGTACCCCCTGTATATAGCCTCCACATTGACTCTGTACCGGTGCCCCCTGTATATAGCCTCCACATTGACTCTGTACCGGTACCCCCTGTATATAGCCTCCACATTGACTCTGTACCGGTACCCCCTGTATATAGCCTCCACATTGACTCTGTACCGGTGCCCCCTGTATATAGCCTCCACATTGACTCTGTACCGGTACCCCCTGTATATAGCCTCCACATTGACTCTGTACCGGTACCGCCTGTATATAGCCTCCACATTGACTCTGTACCGGTACCCCCTGTATATAGCCTCCACATTGACTCTGTACCGGTACCCCCTGTATATAGCCTCCACATTGACTCTGTACCGGTACCCCCTGTATATAGCCTCCACATTGACTCTGTACCTGTACCCCCTGTATATAGCCTCCACATTGACTCTGTACCGGTACCCCCTGTATATAGCCTCCACATTGACTCTGTACCGGTACCCCCTGTATATAGCCTCCACATTGACTCTGTACCGGTACCTCCTGTATATAGCCTCCACATTGACTCTGTACCGGTACCCCCTGTATATAGCCTCCACATTGACTCTGTACCGGTACCTCCTGTATATAGCCTCCACATTGACTCTGTACCGGTACCCCCTGTATATAGCCTCCATATTGACTCTGTACCGGTACCCCCTGTATATAGCCTCCACATTGACTCTGTACCGGTACCCCCTGTATATAGCCTCCACATTGACTCTGTACCGGTACCCCCTGTATATAGCCTCCACATTGACTCTGTACCGTAATACCCTGTATATAGCCTCCACATTGACTCTGTACCGGTACCCCCTGTATATAGCCTCCACATTGACTCTGTACCGGTACCCCCTGTATATAGCCTCCACATTGACTCTGTACCGGTACCCCCTGTATATAGTCTCCACATTGACTCTGTACCGGTACCCCCTGTATATAGCCTCCACATTGACTCTGTACCGGTACCCCCTGTATATAGCCTCCACATTGACTCTGTACCGGTACCCCCTGTATATAGCCTCCACATTGACTCTGTACCGGTACCCCCTGTATATAGCCTCCACATTGACTCTGTACCGGTACCCCCTGTATATAGTCTCCACATTGACTCTGTACCGGTACCCCCTGTATATAGCCTCCACATTGACTCTGTACCGGTACCCCCTGTATATAGCCTCCACATTGACTCTGTACCGGTACCCCCTGTATATAGCCTCCACATTGACTCTGTACCGGTACCCCCTGTATATAGCCTCTACATTGACTCTGTACCGGTACCCCCTGTATATAGCCTCTACATTGACTCTGTACCGGTACCCCCTGTATATAGCCTCCACATTGACTCTGTACCGGTACCCCCTGTATATAGCCTCCACATTGACTCTGTACCGGTACCCCCTGTATATAGTCTCCACATTGACTCTGTACCGGTACCCCCTGTATATAGCCTCCACATTGACTCTGTACCGGTACCCCCTGTATATAGCCTCCACATTGACTCTGTACCGGTACCCCCTGTATATAGCCTCCACATTGACTCTGTACCGGTACCCCCTGTATATAGCCTCCACATTGACTCTGTACCGGTACCCCCTGTATATAGCCTCCACATTGACTCTGTACCGGTACCCCCTGTATATAGCCTCCACATTGACTCTGTACCGGTACCCCCTGTATATAGCCTCCACATTGACTCTGTACCGTAATACCCTGTATATAGCCTCCACATTGACTCTGTACCGGTACCCCCTGTATATAGCCTCCACATTGACTCTGTACCGGTACCCCCTGTATATAGCCTCCACATTGACTCTGTACCGTAACACCCTGTATATAGCCTCCACATTGACTCTGTACCGGTACCCCCTGTATATAGCCTCCACATTGACTCTGTACCGGTACCCCCTGTATATAGTCTCCACATTGACTCTGTACCGGTACCCCCTGTATATAGCCTCCACATTGACTCTGTACCATAACACCCTGTATATAGCCTCCACATTGACTCTGTACCGGTACCCCCTGTATATAGCCTCCACATTGACTCTGTACCGGTACCCCCTGTATATAGCCTCCACATTGACTCTGTACCGGTACCCCCTGTATATAGCCTCCACATTGACTCTGTACCGGTACCTCCTGTATATAGCCTCCACATTGACTCTGTACCGGTACCCCCTGTATATAGCCTCCACATTGACTCTGTACCGGTACCCCCTGTATATAGCCTCCACATTGACTCTGTACCGGTACCCCCTGTATATAGCCTCCACATTGACTCTGTACCGGTACCCCCTGTATATAGCCTCCACATTGACTCTGTACCGGTACCCCCTGTATATAGCCTCCACATTGACTCTGTACCGGTACTCCCTTATTCGCAAATGGAAGAAACACAAAAGAACTGGCCTGGGGCTCCATGCAAGATCTCACCTCGTGGAGTTGCAATGATCATGAGAACGATGAGGAATCAGCCCAGAACTACACGGGAGGATCTTGTCAATGGTCTCAAGGCAGCTGGGACCATAGTCACCAAGAAAACAATTGGTAACATACTACGCCGTGAAGGACTGAAATCCTGCAGCGCCCGCAAGGTCCCCCTGCTCAAGAAAGCACATATACATGCCCGTCTGAAGTTTGCCAATGAACATCTGAATGATTCAGATGACAACTGGGTGAAAGTGTTGTGGTCAGATGAGATCAAAATGGAGTTCTTTGGCATCAACTCAACTCGCCGTGTTTGGAGGAGGAGGAATGCTGCCTATGACCCCAAGAACACCATCCCCACCGTCAAACATGGAGGTGGAAACATTATGCTTTGGGGGTGTTTTTCTGCTAAGGGGACAGGACAACTTCACTGCATCAAAGGGACGATGGACCATGTACCATCAAATCTTGGGTGAAAACCTCCTTCCCTCAGCCAGGGCATTGAAAATGGGTCGTGGATGAGTATTTCAGCATGACAATGACCCAAAACACACGGCCAAGGTAACAAAGGAGTGGCTCAAGAAGAAGCACATTATTAAGGTCCTGGAGTGGCCTAGCCAGTCTCCAGACCTTCATCCCATAGAAAATCTGTGGAGGGAGCTGAAGGTTCGAGTTGCCAAACGTCAGCCTCGAAACCTTCATGACTTGGAGAAGATCTGCAAAGAGGAGTGGGACAAAATCCCTCCTGAGATGTGTGCAAACCTGGTGGCCAACTACAAGAAACGTCTGACCTCTGTGATTGCCAACAAGGGTTTTGCCACCAAGTACTTAGTCATGTTTTGCAGAGGGGTCAAATACTTATTTCCCTCATTAAAATGCAAATCATTTCATAACATTTTTGACATGTGTTTTTCTGGATTTTTTTGTTGATATTCTGTCTCTCACTGTTCAAATAAACCTACCATTAAAATTATAGACTGATCATTTCTTTGTCAGTGGGCAAACGTACAAAATCAGCAGGGGATCAAATACTTTTTTCCCTCACTGTATATGTATATAATGGGTCAGTAGTAGTACCTATATGTATATAATGGGTCTATAGTAGTACCTATATGTATATAATGGGTCTATAGTAGTACCTATATGTATATAATGGGTCTATAGTAGTACCTATATGTATATAATGGGTCTATAGTAGTACCTATTTGTATATAATGGGTCTATAGTAGTACCTATATGTATATAATGGGTCAGTAGTAGTACCTATATGTATATAATGGGTCTATAGTAGTACCTATATGTATATAATGGGTCTATAGTAGTACCTATATGTATATAATGGGTCTATAGTAGTACCTATATGTATATAATGGGTCTATAGTAGTACCTATATGTATATAATGGGTCTATAGTAGTACCTATATGTATATAATGGGTCTATAGTAGTACCTATATGTATATAATGGGTCAGTAGTACCTATATGTACGGGTCAATAGTAGTACCTATGTGTATATAGTACCTGTAGTAGTACCTATATTTGATAGTAATACTCACGTGGAACACAGGAACCAAACTTGTCAGGAAACTCAGAGAGAAGATCATCATTCACTCTGTCTTTAGTAGGACCCAATATAATGATAGGCCTCACATAGTGGACTGGAGAGAGAGAGAGAGAAATACAGTTATGGCAGGTGTCTTCAACATTTTCTTGCCCAGGGATCCAGGGACTTCCTCCCAGGGACTTCCTCCCAGGGACAGGGACTTCCTCCCAGGGACAGGGACTTCCTCCCAGGGACCCAGGGACTTCCTCCCAGGGACAGGGACTTCCTCCCAGGGACAGGGACTTCCTCCCAGGGACCCAGGGACTTCCTCCCAGGGACCCAGGGACTTCCTCCCAGGGACAGGGACTTCCTCCCAGGGACAGGGACTTCCTCCCAGGGACAAGGACTTCCTCCCAGGGACAAGGACTTCCTCCCAGGCAAACCCAGGGACTTCCTCCCAGGGACCCAGGGACTTCCTCCCAGGGACCCAGGGACTTCCTCCCAGGGACAAGGACTTCCTCCCAGGGACAGGGACTTCCTCCCAGGGACAGGGACTTCCTCCCAGGGACAGGGACTTCCTTCCAGGGACCCAGGGACTTCCTCCCAGGGACCCAGGGACTTCCTCCCAGGCAAACCCAGGGACTTCCTCCCAGGGACCCAGGGATCTTCCTCCCAGGCAAACCCAGGGACTTCCTCCCAGGGACCCAGGGTCTTCCTCCCAGGCAAACCCAGGGACTTTCTCCCAGGGACCCAGGGACTTCCTCCCAGGGACCCAGGGATCTTCCTCCCAGGCAAACCCAGGGACTTCCTCCCAGGGACCCAGGGATCTTCCTCCCAGGCAAACCCAGGGACTTCCTCCCAGGGACCCAGGGAACTTCCTCCCAGGCAAACCCAGGGACTTTCTCCCAGGGACCCAGGGACTTTCTCCCAGGGACCCAGAGATCTTTCTCCCAGGCAAACCCAGGGACTTCCTCCCAGGGACCCAGGGATCTTCCTCCCAGGCAAACCCAGGGACTTTCTCCCAGGGACCCAGGGATCTTCCTCCCAGGCAAACCCAGGGACTTCCTCCCAGGGACTTCCTCCCAGGGACTTCCTCCCAGGGACCCAGGGACTTCCTCCCAGGGACTTCCTCCCAGGGACCCAGGGACTTCCTCCCAGGGACCCAGGGACTTCCTCCCAGGGACCCAGGGACTTCCTCCCAGGGACCCAGGGACTTCATGTCGCGCTGCATGAAGCAAATGGTGGTCACACCAGATACTGTTTTTTTAAGGTATTTTTTATTATTATTTTACCTTTATTTAACTAGGCAAGTCAGTTAAGAACAAATTCTTATTTACAATGACGGCCTAGGAACAGTGGGTTAACTGCCTTGTTCAGGGGCAGAACGACAGATGTTTACCTTGTCAACTCAGGAATTCGATCTAGAAACCTACCGGTTACTGGCCCACCGCTCTAACCACTAGGCTACCTGCTGGTTACTGGCCCAATGCTCTAACCACTTGGCTACCTGCTGGTTACTGGCCCAACGCTCTAACCACTAGGCTACCTGCTGGTTACTGGCCCAATGCTCTAACCACTAGGCTACCTGCTGGTTACTGGCCCAACGCTCTAACCACTAGGCTACCTGCTGGTTACTGGCCCAATGCTCTAACCACTAGGCTACCTGCTGGTTACTGGCCCAATGCTCTAACCACTAGGCTACCTGCTGGTTACTGGCCCAACGCTCTAACCACTAGGCTACCTGCTGGTTACTGGCCCAATGCTCTAACCACTAGGCTACCTGCTGGTTACTGGCCCAACGCTCGACACCACTAGGCTACCTGCTCGTTACTGGCCCAACGCTCGAACCACTAGGCTACCTGCTGGTTACTGGCCCAATGCTCTAACCACTAGGCTACTTGCTGGTTACTGGCCCAACGCTCTAACCACTAGGCTACCTGCTGGTTACTGGCCCAACACTCTAACCACTAGGCTACCTGCTGGTTACTGGCCCAATGCTCTAACCACTAGGCTACCTGCTGGTTACTGGCCCAATGCTCTAACCACTAGGCTACCTGCTGGTTACTGGCCCAAAGCTCTAACCACTAGGCTACCTGCTGGTTACTAGCCCAATGCTCTAACCACTAGGCTACCTGCTGGTTACTGGCCCAATGCTCTAACCACTAGGCTACCTGCTGGTTACTGGCCCAACGCTCTAACCACTAGGCTACCTGCTGGTTACAGGCCCAACACTCTAACCACTAGGCTACCTGCTGGTTACTGGCCCAATGCTCTAACCACTAGGCTACCTGCTGGTTACTGGCCCAACGCTCTAACCACTAGGCTACCTGCTGGTTACTGGCCCAATGCTCTAACCACTAGGCTACCTGCTGGTTACTGGCCCAACGCTCTAACCACTAGGCTACCTGCTGGTTACTGGCCCAATGCTCTAACCACTAGGCTACCTGCTGGTTACTGGCCCAATGCTCTAACCACTAGGCTACCTGCTGGTTACTGGCCCAATGCTCTAACCACTAGGCTACCCTGCCACCCCATCTGTGTATCTGTGACCAACAGATGCATATCTGTATTCCCAGTCATGTGAAATCCATAGATTAGGGCCTAATGAATTTATTTAAATTCACGGATTTCCTTTTATGAAATATAACTTTGTCAACTCTTTGACATTGTTGCATGTTGTGTTTACATTTTATGTTGTTGCTAGTGATATTCATACAAACATTTAAAGAAATACAAATGTTTTTTTCACTTAAAATAATTAAATATATATGTATATTTTCGCGGATCCATGCAGTACCTCAGCGGACCCCTAGGGGGCCGCATACCCCCGATTGAATAGCCCAGAGTTATAGCATCACTGGTTGTGTCAGAGTGCCATCTTGTGGCCGGAGTGGGAAACACACCCTCCACTTCAGTTCTACTGGCTGAAACTACCATCATTAGAGACAAATAAAAACATCTGAGGTTACAGGTCAGACCTACCTTCTATCTGAGGTTACAGGTCAGACCTACCTTCTATCTGAGGTTACAGGTCAGACCTACCTTCTATCTGAGGTTACAGGTCAGACCTACCTTCTATCTGAGGTTACAGGTCAGACCTACCTTCTATCTGTGGTTACAGGTCAGACCTACCTTCTATCTGGGGTTACAGGTCAGACCTACCTTCTATCTGAGGTTACAGGTCAGACCTACCTTCTATCTGGGGTTACAGGTCAGACCTACCTTCTATCTGAGGTTACAGGTCAGACCTACCTTCTATCTGGGGTTACAGGTCAGACCTACCTTCTATCTGAGGTTACAGGTCAGACCTACCTTCTATCTGGGGTTACAGGTCAGACCTACCTTCTATCTGAGGTTACAGGTCAGACCTACCTTCTATCTGGGGTTACAGGTCAGACCTACCTTCTATCTGAGGTTACAGGTCAGACCTACCTTCTATCTGTGTAACAGACTCATAAAAACATCTGAGGTTACAGGTCAGACCTACCTTCTATCTGAGGTTACAGGTCAGACCTACCTTCTATCTGAGGTTACAGGTCAGACCTACCTTCTATCTGTGTAACAGACTCATAAAAACATCTGAGGTTACAGGTCAGACCTACCTTCTATCTGAGGTTACAGGTCAGACCTACCTTCTATCTGAGGTTACAGGTCAGACCTACCTTCTATCTGAGGTTACAGGTCAGACATACCTTCTATCTGAGGTTACAGGTCAGACCTACCTTCTATCTGTGTAACAGACTCATAGCTCTGAACAAAGCTGCTGCGGTCCTTATTCTTCATCCGAGACCACTCCTTCCTCTCCACCCTACATAGAGAGACATAGGGCTACATTAACATGACATAACACTACATACTGCTTCATTAGAGACCACTCCTTCCTCTCCACCCTACATAGAGAGACATAGGGCTACATTAACATGACATAACACTATATACTGCTTCATTAGAGACCACTCCTTCCTCTCCACCCTACATAGATAGACATAGGGCTACATTAACATGGCATAACACTATATACTGCTTCATTAGAGACCACTCCTTCCTCTCCACCCTACATAGAGAGACATAGGGCTACATTAACATGACATAACACAATATACTGCTACATTAGAGACCACTCCTTCCTCTCCACCCTACATAGATAGACATAGGGCTACATTAACATGGCATAACACTATATACTGCTTCATTAGAGACCACTCTTTCCTCTCCACCCTACATAGAGAGACATAGGGCTACATTAACATGACATAACACTATATACTGCTACATTAGAGACCACTCCTTCCTCTCCACCCTACATAGAGAGACATAGGGCTACATTAACATGACATAACACTATATACTGCTTCCTTAGAGACCACTCCTTCCTCTCCACCCTACATAGAGAGACATAGGGCTACATTAACATGACATAACACTATATACTGCTACATTAGAGACCACTCCTTCCTCTCCACCCTACATAGAGAGACATAGGGCTACATTAACGTGACATAACACTACATACTGCTACATTAGAGACCACTCCTTCCTCTCCACCCTACATAGAGAGACAGGAGGGGGCTAACTGTGTTAACTTAGGTGTTAGGTGTGGTCCCCCTCAGTGTTAGGTGTGGCCCCCCTCAGTGTTAGGTGTGGTCCCCCTCAGTGTTAGGTGTGGTCCCCCCTCAGTGTTAGGTGTGGTCCCCCCTCAGTGTTAGGTGTGGTCACCTCAGTGTTAGGTGTGGCCCCCCTCAGTGTTAGGTGTGGTCCCCTCAGTGTTAGGTGTGGTCCCCCTCAGTGTTAGGTGTGGTCCCCTCAGCGTTAGGTGTGGTCCACCTCAGCGTTAGGTGTGACCCCCCTCCCCCTCAGTGTTAGGTGTGGTCCACCTCAACGTTAGGTGTGACGCCCCCATCAGTGTTAGGTGTGACCCCCTCTCAGTGTTAGGTGTGGTCCCCCTCTCAGTGTTAGGTGTGGTCCCCCCTCAGTGTTAGGTGTGGTCCCCCCTCATTGTTAGGTGTGTCCCCTCAGTGTTAGGTGTGGTCTCATCAGTGTTAGGTGTCCCCCCTCAGTGTTAGGTGTGTCCCCTCAGTGTTAGGTGTGTCCCCTCAGTGTTAGGTGTGGTCCACCTCAGCGTTAGGTGTGACCCCCCTCAGTGATAGGTGTGTCCCCTCAGCGTTAGGTGTGACCCCCCCCTTCAGTGTTAGGTGTGTCCCCTCAGTGTTAGGTGTGGTCTCCTCAGTGTTAGGTGTCCCCCCCTCAGTGTTAGGTGTGTCTGCTCAGTAGTAGGTGTGTCCCCTCAGTGTTAGGTGTGGTCCCCTCAGTATTAGGTGTGGTCCCCCTCAGTATTAGGTGTGGTCCCCTCAGTGTTAGGTGTGGTCCCCCTCAGTGTTAGGTGTGGTCCCCCTCAGTGTTAGCCCCCCCCCCCTCAGTGTTAGGTGTGGTCCCCCTCAGTGTTAGGTGTGGTCCCCCTCAGTGTTAGCCCCCCCCCCCCCCAGTGTTAGCCCCCCCCCCCCTCGGTGTTAGGTGTGGTCCCCCTCAGTGTTAGGTGTGGTCCCCCTCAGTGTTAGCCCCCCCCCCCCCCAGTGTTAGGTGTGGTCCCCTCAGTGTTAGATGTGGTCCCCCTCAGTGTTAGGTGTGGTCCCCTCAGTGTTAGGTGTGGTCCCCCTCAGTGTTAGGTGTGACCCCCCTCAGTGTTAGGTGTGTCCCCTCAGTGTTAGGTGTGGTCTCCTCAGTGTTAGGTGTCCCCCCTCAGTGTTAGGTGTGTCTGCTCAGTATTAGGTGTGTCCCCTCAGTGTTAGGTGTGGCCCCCCTCAGTATTAGGTGTCCCCCTCAGTGTTACGTCCCCCCCCCTCAGTGTTAGGTGTGGTCCCCTCAATGTCAGGTGTGGTCCCCCTCAGTGTTAGGTGTGGTCCCCTCAATGTCAGGTGTGGTCCCCCTCAGTGTTAGGTGTCCCCGTCAGTGTTAGCCCCCCCCTCCCTCAGTATTAGGTGTGGCCCCCCTCAGTGTTAGGTGTGGCCCCCCTCAGTGTTTGGTGTGGTCCCCCCTCAGTGTTAGGTGTGGCCCCCCTCAGTGTTTGGTGTGGTCCCCCTCAGTGTTAGGTGTGGTCCCCCTCAGTGTTAGGTGTGGCCCCCCTCAGTGTTTGGTGTGGTCCCCCTCAGTGTTTGGTGTGGTCCCCCTCAGTGTTAGGTGTGGTCCCCCCTCAGTGTTAGGTGTGGTCCCCCCTCAGTGTTAGGTGTCCCCCTCAGTGTTAGGTCCCCCCCCCCCCCCCCCCTCAGCGTTAGGTGTCCCCCCCTCAGCGTTAGGTACGTTACCAGCGTTAGGTGTGTTACCTACCTGTGTTTGCTGGGTATATACCCTAGTTCCTCCAGTTGTCCCTGTTGTCCCAGTCTCCTAGCAGTCCACCACTCTTCATCACTACAGTCAGTCACATGGAGCACCTCCCCGAAGTTAAAGCCCAATGCCTGGCTTAACAGCCCACAGTCTGCTGTTTTATCATAGTCAAACAGGGTCCTGCATAGAGAGGACATAGAGCTACATTAGCATGACGTAACATGACATAACACTACATAACCGCAATGCCTGGCTCAACAGCCCACAGTCTGCTGTTTTATCATAGTCAAACAGGGCCCTGCATAGAGAGGACATAAAGCTACATTAGCATGACGTAACATGACATAACACTACATAACTGTAATGCCTGGCTCAACAGCCCACAGTCTGCTGTTTTATCATAGTCAAACAGGGTCCTGCATAGAGAGGACATAGAGCTACATTAACATGGCGTAACATTACATGACATATCACTACATAACCGTAATGCCTGGCTCAACAGCCCACAGTCTGCTGTTTTATCATAGTCAAACAGGGCCCTGCATAGAGAGGACATAGAGCTACATTAGTATGACGTAACATGACATAACACTACATAACCCTAAAGCCTAGCTCAACAGCCCAGAGTATGCTGTCTTATCATAGTCAAACAGGGCCCTGCATAGAGAAGACATAGAGCTACATTAACATGACAGGGATACATTAGCATGACATAGGGCTACATTAACATGACACTACTTTACCTGACATAGAAGGTCCTGTTGGCTCGGAGGGTCCCAGAGCTTATGCTACTGTTCATCATCTGTTCTCTCAGGTCGTGGATCTTAGCCTCAAACCTGCTGTACTCTACACACACACACACACACACACACACACACACACACACACACACACACACACACACACACACACACACACACACACACACACACACACACACACACACACACACACACACACACACACACACACACACACACTTACAGTAACATCTGCTGTAGTGACCAATACAATTTGATTTGGAATGGTCTATAGTAGTCTGTAGTTAGTCTGTGGTTAGTCTATAGTAGTCTATAGTAGTCTGTAGTTAGTCTGTGGTTAGTCTATAGTAGTCTATAGTAGTCTGTAGTTAGTCTGTGGTTAGTCTATAGTAGTCTGTAGTTAGTCTGTGGTTAGTCTATAGTAGTCTATAGTAGTCTATAGTTAGTCTGTGGGTCTATAGTAGTCTATAGTAGTCTGTAGTTAGTCTGTGGTTAGTCTATAGTAGTCTATAGTAGTCTGTAGTTAGTCTGTGGTTAGTCTATAGTAGTCTGTAGTTAGTCTGTGGTTAGTCTATAGTAGTCTATAGTAGTCTGTAGTTAGTCTGTGGTTAGTCTATAGTAGTCTATAGTAGTCTATAGAGGTCTATAGTTAGTCTGTGGTTAGTCTATAGTAGTCTATAGTAGTATGTAGTTAGTCTGTGGTTAGTCTATAGTAGTCTGTAGTTAGTCTGTGGTTAGTCTATAGTAGTCTGTAGTTAGTCTGTGGTTAGTCTATAGTAGTCTATAGTAGTCTGTAGTTAGTCTATAGTAGTCTATAGTAGTCTGTAGTTAGTCTATAGTAGTCTGTAGTTAGTCTATAGTAGTCTATAGTAGTCTATAGTAGTTT
>NW_027256263.1:0-20031 GCF_045679555.1 Salvelinus alpinus
CAGGTGTCAGGTCTGTGTGAATGGTTCTCTACAGGTATCAGGTCTGTGTGAATGGTTCTCTACAGGTATCAGGTCTGTGTGAATGGTTCTCTACAGGTATCAGGTCTGTGTGAATGGTTCTCTACAGGTATCAGGTCAGTGTGAATGGTTCTCTACAGGTATCAGGTCAGTGTGAATGGTTCTCTACTTCTCTACAGGTATCAGGTCAGTGTGAATGGTTCTCTACAGGTATCAGGTCAGTGTGAATGGTTCTCTACAGGTATCAGGTCTGTGTGAATGGTTCTCTACTGGTATCAGGTCAGTGTGAATGGTTCTCTACAGGTATCAGGTCTGTGTGAATGGTTCTCTACAGGTATCAGGTCAGTGTGAATGGTTCTCTACTGGTATCAGGTCAGTGTGAATGGTTCTCTACAGGTATCAGGTCTGTGTGAATGGTTCTCTACTGGTATCAGGTCAGTGTGAATGGTTCTCTACAGGTATCAGGTCTGTGTGAATGGTTCTCTACAGGTAACAGGTCTGTGTGAATGGTTCTCTACAGGTATCAGGTCAGTGTGAATGGTTCTCTACAGGTATCAGGTCAGTGTGAATGGTTCTCTACTTCTCTACAGGTATCAGGTCTGTGTGAATGGTTCTCTACAGGTATCAGGTCTGTGTGAATGGTTCTCTACAGGTATCAGGTCTGTGTGAATGGTTCTCTACAGGTATCAGGTCTGTGTGAATGGTTCTCTACAGGTATCAGGTCAGTGTGAATGGTTCTCTACAGGTATCAGGTCAGTGTGAATGGTTCTCTACAGGTATCAGGTCAGTGTGAATGGTTCTCTACAGGTATCAGGTCTTTGTGAATGGTTCTCTACAGGTATCAGGTCAGTGTGAATAGTTCTCTACAGGTATCAGGTCAGTGTGAATGGTTCTCTACTTCTCTACAGGTATCAGGTCTGTGTGAATGGTTCTCTACAGGTATCAGGTCTGTGTGAATGGTTCTCTACAGGTATCAGGTCAGTGTGAATGGTTCTCTACTTCTCTACAGGTATCAGGTCTGTGTGAATGGTTCTCTACAGGTATCAGGTCTGTGTGAATGGTTCTCTACAGGTATCAGGTCAGTGTGAATGGTTCTCTACTTCTCTACAGGTATCAGGTCTGTGTGAATGGTTCTCTACAGGTATCAGGTCTGTGTGAATGGTTCTCTACAGGTATCAGGTCAGTGTGAATGGTTCTCTACAGGTATCAGGTCAGTGTGAATGGTTCTCTACGGGTATCAGGTCTGTGTGAATGGTTCTCTACAGGTATCAGGTCTGTGTGAATGGTTCTCTACTTCTCTACAGGTATCAGGTCTGTGTGAATGGTTCTCTACTTCTCTACAGGTATCAGGTCAGTGTGAATGGTTCTCTACAGGTATCAGGTCTGTGTGAATGGTTCTCTACGGGTATCAGGTCTGTGTGAATGGTTCTCTGCAGGTATCAGGTCTGTGTGAATGGTTCTCTACAGGTATCAGGTCTGTGTGAATGGTTCTCTACTTCTCTACAGGTAACAGGTCAGTGTGAATGGTTCTCTACAGGTATCAGGTCAGTGTGAATGGTTCTCTACAGGTATCAGGTCAGTGTGAATGGTTCTCTACTGGTATCAGGTCAGTGTGAATGGTTCTCTACTTCTCTACAGGTATCAGGTCTGTGTGAATGGTTCTCTACAGGTATCAGGTCTGTGTGAATGGTTCTCTACAGGTATCAGGTCTGTGTGAATGGTTCTCTACTTCTCTACAGGTATCAGGTCTGTGTGAATGGTTCTCTACTTCTCTACAGGTATCAGGTCAGTGTGAATGGTTCTCTACTTCTCTACAGGTATCAGGTCAGTGTGAATGGTTCTCTACAGGTATCAGGTCAGTGTGAATGGTTCTCTACAGGTATCAGGTCTGTGTGAATGGTTCTCTACAGGTATCAGGTCTGTGTGAATGGTTCTCTACAGGTATCAGGTCAGTGTGAATGGTTCTCTACAGGTATCAGGTCAGTGTGAATGGTTCTCTACAGGTATCAGGTCAGTGTGAATGGTTCTCTACAGGTATCAGGTCTTTGTGAATGGTTCTCTACAGGTATCAGGTCAGTGTGAATAGTTCTCTACAGGTATCAGGTCAGTGTGAATGGTTCTCTACTTCTCTACAGGTATCAGGTCTGTGTGAATGGTTCTCTACAGGTATCAGGTCTGTGTGAATGGTTCTCTACAGGTATCAGGTCAGTGTGAATGGTTCTCTACTTCTCTACAGGTATCAGGTCTGTGTGAATGGTTCTCTACAGGTATCAGGTCTGTGTGAATGGTTCTCTACAGGTATCAGGTCAGTGTGAATGGTTCTCTACTTCTCTACAGGTATCAGGTCTGTGTGAATGGTTCTCTACAGGTATCAGGTCTGTGTGAATGGTTCTCTACAGGTATCAGGTCAGTGTGAATGGTTCTCTACAGGTATCAGGTCAGTGTGAATGGTTCTCTACGGGTATCAGGTCTGTGTGAATGGTTCTCTACAGGTATCAGGTCTGTGTGAATGGTTCTCTACTTCTCTACAGGTATCAGGTCTGTGTGAATGGTTCTCTACTTCTCTACAGGTATCAGGTCAGTGTGAATGGTTCTCTACAGGTATCAGGTCTGTGTGAATGGTTCTCTACGGGTATCAGGTCTGTGTGAATGGTTCTCTGCAGGTATCAGGTCTGTGTGAATGGTTCTCTACAGGTATCAGGTCTGTGTGAATGGTTCTCTACTTCTCTACAGGTAACAGGTCAGTGTGAATGGTTCTCTACAGGTATCAGGTCAGTGTGAATGGTTCTCTACAGGTATCAGGTCAGTGTGAATGGTTCTCTACTGGTATCAGGTCAGTGTGAATGGTTCTCTACTTCTCTACAGGTATCAGGTCTGTGTGAATGGTTCTCTACAGGTATCAGGTCTGTGTGAATGGTTCTCTACAGGTATCAGGTCTGTGTGAATGGTTCTCTACTTCTCTACAGGTATCAGGTCTGTGTGAATGGTTCTCTACTTCTCTACAGGTATCAGGTCAGTGTGAATGGTTCTCTACTTCTCTACAGGTATCAGGTCAGTGTGAATGGTTCTCTACAGGTATCAGGTCAGTGTGAATGGTTCTCTACAGGTATCAGGTCTGTGTGAATGGTTCTCTACAGGTATCAGGTCAGTGTGAATGGTTCTCTACAGGTATCAGGTCTGTGTGAATGGTTCTCTGCAGGTATCAGGTCAGTGTGAATGGTTCTCTGCAGGTATCAGGTCAGTGTGAATGGTTCTCTACAGGTATCAGGTCTGTGTGAATGGTTCTCTACAGGTATCAGGTCAGTGTGAATGGTTCTCTACAGGTATCAGGTCAGTGTGAATGGTTCTTTGCAGGTATCAGGTCAGTGTGAATGGTTCTCTTCAGGTATCAGGTCTGTGTGAATGGTTCTCTACAGGTATCAGGTCTGTGTGAATGGTTCTCTACTTCTCTACAGGTATCAGGTCTGTGTGAATGGTTCTCTACAGGTATCAGGTAAGTGTGAATGGTTCTCTACAGGTATCAGGTCTGTGTGAATGGTTCTCTACAGGTATCAGGTAAGTGTGAATGGTTCTCTACAGGTGTCAGGTCTGTGTGAATGGTTCTCTACAGGTATCAGGTCTGTGTGAATGGTTCTCTACAGGTATCAGGTCTGTGTGAATGGTTCTCTACAGGTATCAGGTCAGTGTGAATGGTTCTCTACAGGTATCAGGTCAGTGTGAATGGTTCTCTACTTCTCTACAGGTATCAGGTCAGTGTGAATGGTTCTCTACAGGTATCAGGTCAGTGTGAATGGTTCTCTACAGGTATCAGGTCAGTGTGAATGGTTCTCTACAGGTATCAGGTCTGTGTGAATGGTTCTCTACAGGTATCAGGTCAGTGTGAATGGTTCTCTACTGGTATCAGGTCAGTGTGAATGGTTCTCTACAGGTATCAGGTCTGTGTGAATGGTTCTCTACTGGTATCAGGTCAGTGTGAATGGTTCTCTACAGGTATCAGGTCTGTGTGAATGGTTCTCTACAGGTAACAGGTCTGTGTGAATGGTTCTCTACAGGTATCAAGTCAGTGTGAATGGTTCTCTACAGGTATCAGGTCAGTGTGAATGGTTCTCTACTTCTCTACAGGTATCAGGTCTGTGTGAATGGTTCTCTACAGGTATCAGGTCTGTGTGAATGGTTCTCTACAGGTATCAGGTCTGTGTGAATGGTTCTCTACAGGTATCAGGTCTGTGTGAATGGTTCTCTACAGGTATCAGGTCAGTGTGAATGGTTCTCTACAGGTATCAGGTCAGTGTGAATGGTTCTCTACAGGTATCAGGTCAGTGTGAATGGTTCTCTACAGGTATCAGGTCTGTGTGAATGGTTCTCTACAGGTATCAGGTCAGTGTGAATAGTTCTCTACAGGTATCAGGTCAGTGTGAATGGTTCTCTACTTCTCTACAGGTATCAGGTCTGTGTGAATGGTTCTCTACAGGTATCAGGTCCGTGTGAATGGTTCTCTACAGGTATCAGGTCAGTGTGAATGGTTCTCTACAGGTATCAGGTCAGTGTGAATGGTTCTCTACAGGTATCAGGTCTGTGTGAATGGTTCTCTACAGGTATCAGGTCAGTGTGAATAGTTCTCTACAGGTATCAGGTCAGTGTGAATGGTTCTCTACTTCTCTACAGGTATCAGGTCTGTGTGAATGGTTCTCTACAGGTATCAGGTCTGTGTGAATGGTTCTCTACAGGTATCAGGTCAGTGTGAATGGTTCTCTACTTCTCTACAGGTATCAGGTCTGTGTGAATGGTTCTCTACAGGTATCAGGTCTGTGTGAATGGTTCTCTACAGGTATCAGGTCAGTGTGAATGGTTCTCTACTTCTCTACAGGTATCAGGTCTGTGTGAATGGTTCTCTACAGGTATCAGGTCTGTGTGAATGGTTCTCTACAGGTATCAGGTCAGTGTGAATGGTTCTCTGCAGGTATCAGGTCAGTGTGAATGGTTCTCTACAGGTATCAGGTCTGTGTGAATGGTTCTCTACAGGTATCAGGTCAGTGTGAATGGTTCTCTACAGGTATCAGGTCAGTGTGAATGGTTCTTTGCAGGTATCAGGTCAGTGTGAATGGGTCTCTTCAGGTATCAGGTCTGTGTGAATGGTTCTCTACAGGTATCAGGTCTGTGTGAATGGTTCTCTACTTCTCTACAGGTATCAGGTCTGTGTGAATGGTTCTCTACAGGTATCAGGTAAGTGTGAATGGTTCTCTACAGGTATCAGGTCTGTGTGAATGGTTCTCTACAGGTATCAGGTAAGTGTGAATGGTTCTCTACAGGTGTCAGGTCTGTGTGAATGGTTCTCTACAGGTATCAGGTCTGTGTGAATGGTTCTCTACAGGTATCAGGTCTGTGTGAATGGTTCTCTACAGGTATCAGGTCAGTGTGAATGGTTCTCTACAGGTATCAGGTCAGTGTGAATGGTTCTCTACTTCTCTACAGGTATCAGGTCAGTGTGAATGGTTCTCTACAGGTATCAGGTCAGTGTGAATGGTTCTCTACAGGTATCAGGTCAGTGTGAATGGTTCTCTACAGGTATCAGGTCTGTGTGAATGGTTCTCTACAGGTATCAGGTCAGTGTGAATGGTTCTCTACTGGTATCAGGTCAGTGTGAATGGTTCTCTACGGGTATCAGGTCTGTGTGAATGGTTCTCTACTGGTATCAGGTCAGTGTGAATGGTTCTCTACAGGTATCAGGTCTGTGTGAATGGTTCTCTACAGGTAACAGGTCTGTGTGAATGGTTCTCTACAGGTATCAGGTCAGTGTGAATGGTTCTCTACAGGTATCAGGTCAGTGTGAATGGTTCTCTACTTCTCTACAGGTATCAGGTCTGTGTGAATGGTTCTCTACAGGTATCAGGTCTGTGTGAATGGTTCTCTACAGGTATCAGGTCTGTGTGAATGGTTCTCTACAGGTATCAGGTCTGTGTGAATGGTTCTCTACAGGTATCAGGTCAGTGTGAATGGTTCTCTACAGGTATCAGGTCAGTGTGAATGGTTCTCTACAGGTATCAGGTCAGTGTGAATGGTTCTCTACAGGTATCATGTCTGTGTGAATGGTTCTCTACAGGTATCAGGTCAGTGTGAATAGTTCTCTACAGGTATCAGGTCAGTGTGAATGGTTCTCTACTTCTCTACAGGTATCAGGTCTGTGTGAATGGTTCTCTACAGGTATCAGGTCTGTGTGAATGGTTCTCTACAGGTATCAGGTCAGTGTGAATGGTTCTCTACAGGTATCAGGTCAGTGTGAATGGTTCTCTACAGGTATCAGGTCTGTGTGAATGGTTCTCTACAGGTATCAGGTCAGTGTGAATAGTTCTCTACAGGTATCAGGTCAGTGTGAATGGTTCTCTACTTCTCTACAGGTATCAGGTCTGTGTGAATGGTTCTCTACAGGTATCAGGTCTGTGTGAATGGTTCTCTACAGGTATCAGGTCAGTGTGAATGGTTCTCTACTTCTCTACAGGTATCAGGTCTGTGTGAATGGTTCTCTACAGGTATCAGGTCTGTGTGAATGGTTCTCTACAGGTATCAGGTCAGTGTGAATGGTTCTCTACTTCTCTACAGGTATCAGGTCAGTGTGAATGGTTCTTTGCAGGTATCAGGTCAGTGTGAATGGGTCTCTTCAGGTATCAGGTCTGTGTGAATGGTTCTCTACAGGTATCAGGTCAGTGTGAATGGTTCTCTACAGGTATCAGGTCAGTGTGAATGGTTCTCTACAGGTATCATGTCTGTGTGAATGGTTCTCTACAGGTATCAGGTCAGTGTGAATAGTTCTCTACAGGTATCAGGTCAGTGTGAATGGTTCTCTACTTCTCTACAGGTATCAGGTCTGTGTGAATGGTTCTCTACAGGTATCAGGTCTGTGTGAATGGTTCTCTACAGGTATCAGGTCAGTGTGAATGGTTCTCTACAGGTATCAGGTCAGTGTGAATGGTTCTCTACAGGTATCAGGTCTGTGTGAATGGTTCTCTACAGGTATCAGGTCAGTGTGAATAGTTCTCTACAGGTATCAGGTCAGTGTGAATGGTTCTCTACTTCTCTACAGGTATCAGGTCTGTGTGAATGGTTCTCTACAGGTATCAGGTCTGTGTGAATGGTTCTCTACAGGTATCAGGTCAGTGTGAATGGTTCTCTACTTCTCTACAGGTATCAGGTCTGTGTGAATGGTTCTCTACAGGTATCAGGTCTGTGTGAATGGTTCTCTACAGGTATCAGGTCAGTGTGAATGGTTCTCTACTTCTCTACAGGTATCAGGTCAGTGTGAATGGTTCTTTGCAGGTATCAGGTCAGTGTGAATGGGTCTCTTCAGGTATCAGGTCTGTGTGAATGGTTCTCTACAGGTATCAGGTCTGTGTGAATGGTTCTCTACTTCTCTACAGGTATCAGGTCTGTGTGAATGGTTCTCTACAGGTATCAGGTAAGTGTGAATGGTTCTCTACAGGTATCAGGTCTGTGTGAATGGTTCTCTACAGGTATCAGGTAAGTGTGAATGGTTCTCTACAGGTGTCAGGTCTGTGTGAATGGTTCTCTACAGGTATCAGGTCTGTGTGAATGGTTCTCTACAGGTATCAGGTCTGTGTGAATGGTTCTCTACAGGTATCAGGTCAGTGTGAATGGTTCTCTACAGGTATCAGGTCAGTGTGAATGGTTCTCTACTTCTCTACAGGTATCAGGTCAGTGTGAATGGTTCTCTACAGGTATCAGGTCAGTGTGAATGGTTCTCTACAGGTATCAGGTCAGTGTGAATGGTTCTCTACAGGTATCAGGTCTGTGTGAATGGTTCTCTACAGGTATCAGGTCAGTGTGAATGGTTCTCTACTGGTATCAGGTCAGTGTGAATGGTTCTCTACAGGTATCAGGTCTGTGTGAATGGTTCTCTACTGGTATCAGGTCAGTGTGAATGGTTCTCTACAGGTATCAGGTCTGTGTGAATGGTTCTCTACAGGTAACAGGTCTGTGTGAATGGTTCTCTACAGGTATCAAGTCAGTGTGAATGGTTCTCTACAGGTATCAGGTCAGTGTGAATGGTTCTCTACTTCTCTACAGGTATCAGGTCTGTGTGAATGGTTCTCTACAGGTATCAGGTCTGTGTGAATGGTTCTCTACAGGTATCAGGTCTGTGTGAATGGTTCTCTACAGGTATCAGGTCTGTGTGAATGGTTCTCTACAGGTATCAGGTCAGTGTGAATGGTTCTCTACAGGTATCAGGTCAGTGTGAATGGTTCTCTACAGGTATCAGGTCAGTGTGAATGGTTCTCTACAGGTATCAGGTCTGTGTGAATGGTTCTCTACAGGTATCAGGTCAGTGTGAATAGTTCTCTACAGGTATCAGGTCAGTGTGAATGGTTCTCTACTTCTCTACAGGTATCAGGTCTGTGTGAATGGTTCTCTACAGGTATCAGGTCCGTGTGAATGGTTCTCTACAGGTATCAGGTCAGTGTGAATGGTTCTCTACAGGTATCAGGTCAGTGTGAATGATTCTCTACAGGTATCAGGTCTGTGTGAATGGTTCTCTACAGGTATCAGGTCAGTGTGAATAGTTCTCTACAGGTATCAGGTCAGTGTGAATGGTTCTCTACTTCTCTACAGGTATCAGGTCTGTGTGAATGGTTCTCTACAGGTATCAGGTCTGTGTGAATGGTTCTCTACAGGTATCAGGTCAGTGTGAATGGTTCTCTACTTCTCTACAGGTATCAGGTCTGTGTGAATGGTTCTCTACAGGTATCAGGTCTGTGTGAATGGTTCTCTACAGGTATCAGGTCAGTGTGAATGGTTCTCTACTTCTCTACAGGTATCAGGTCTGTGTGAATGGTTCTCTACAGGTATCAGGTCTGTGTGAATGGTTCTCTACAGGTATCAGGTCAGTGTGAATGGTTCTCTGCAGGTATCAGGTCAGTGTGAATGGTTCTCTACAGGTATCAGGTCTGTGTGAATGGTTCTCTACAGGTATCAGGTCAGTGTGAATGGTTCTCTACAGGTATCAGGTCAGTGTGAATGGTTCTTTGCAGGTATCAGGTCAGTGTGAATGGGTCTCTTCAGGTATCAGGTCTGTGTGAATGGTTCTCTACAGGTATCAGGTCTGTGTGAATGGTTCTCTACTTCTCTACAGGTATCAGGTCTGTGTGAATGGTTCTCTACAGGTATCAGGTAAGTGTGAATGGTTCTCTACAGGTATCAGGTCTGTGTGAATGGTTCTCTACAGGTATCAGGTAAGTGTGAATGGTTCTCTACAGGTGTCAGGTCTGTTTGAATGGTTCTCTACAGGTATCAGGTCTGTGTGAATGGTTCTCTACAGGTATCAGGTCTGTGTGAATGGTTCTCTACAGGTATCAGGTCAGTGTGAATGGTTCTCTACAGGTATCAGGTCAGTGTGAATGGTTCTCTACTTCTCTACAGGTATCAGGTCAGTGTGAATGGTTCTCTACAGGTATCAGGTCAGTGTGAATGGTTCTCTACAGGTATCAGGTCAGTGTGAATGGTTCTCTACAGGTATCAGGTCTGTGTGAATGGTTCTCTACAGGTATCAGGTCAGTGTGAATGGTTCTCTACTGGTATCAGGTCAGTGTGAATGGTTCTCTACAGGTATCAGGTCTGTGTGAATGGTTCTCTACTGGTATCAGGTCAGTGTGAATGGTTCTCTACAGGTATCAGGTCTGTGTGAATGGTTCTCTACAGGTAACAGGTCTGTGTGAATGGTTCTCTACAGGTAACAGGTCTGTGTGAATGGTTCTCTACAGGTATCAGGTCAGTGTGAATGGTTCTCTACAGGTATCAGGTCAGTGTGAATGGTTCTCTACTTCTCTACAGGTATCAGGTCTGTGTGAATGGTTCTCTACAGGTATCAGGTCTGTGTGAATGGTTCTCTACAGGTATCAGGTCTGTGTGAATGGTTCTCTACAGGTATCAGGTCAGTGTGAATGGTTCTCTACAGGTATCAGGTCAGTGTGAATGGTTCTCTACAGGTATCAGGTCAGTGTGAATGGTTCTCTACAGGTATCATGTCTGTGTGAATGGTTCTCTACAGGTATCAGGTCAGTGTGAATAGTTCTCTACAGGTATCAGGTCAGTGTGAATGGTTCTCTACTTCTCTACAGGTATCAGGTCTGTGTGAATGGTTCTCTACAGGTATCAGGTCTGTGTGAATGGTTCTCTACAGGTATCAGGTCAGTGTGAATGGTTCTCTACAGGTATCAGGTCAGTGTGAATGGTTCTCTACAGGTATCAGGTCTGTGTGAATGGTTCTCTACAGGTATCAGGTCAGTGTGAATAGTTCTCTACAGGTATCAGGTCAGTGTGAATGGTTCTCTACTTCTCTACAGGTATCAGGTCTGTGTGAATGGTTCTCTACAGGTATCAGGTCTGTGTGAATGGTTCTCTACAGGTATCAGGTCAGTGTGAATGGTTCTCTACTTCTCTACAGGTATCAGGTCTGTGTGAATGGTTCTCTACAGGTATCAGGTCTGTGTGAATGGTTCTCTACAGGTATCAGGTCAGTGTGAATGGTTCTCTACTTCTCTACAGGTATCAGGTCTGTGTGAATGGTTCTCTACAGGTATCAGGTCAGTGTGAATGGTTCTCTACGGGTATCAGGTCTGTGTGAATGGTTCTCTACAGGTATCAGGTCTGTGTGAATGGTTCTCTACTTCTCTACAGGTATCAGGTCTGTGTGAATGGTTCTCTACTTCTCTACAGGTATCAGGTCAGTGTGAATGGTTCTCTACAGGTATCAGGTCTGTGTGAATGGTTCTCTACGGGTATCAGGTCTGTGTGAATGGTTCTCTGCAGGTATCAGGTCTGTGTGAATGGTTCTCTACAGGTATCAGGTCTGTGTGAATGGTTCTCTACTTCTCTACAGGTAACAGGTCAGTGTGAATGGTTCTCTACAGGTATCAGGTCAGTGTGAATGGTTCTCTACAGGTATCAGGTCAGTGTGAATGGTTCTCTACTGGTATCAGGTCAGTGTGAATGGTTCTCTACAGGTAACAGGTCAGTGTGAATGGTTCTCTACAGGTATCAGGTCAGTGTGAATGGTTCTCTACTTCTCTACAGGTATCAGGTCAGTGTGAATGGTTCTCTACACATATCAGGTCAGTGTGAATGGTTCTCTACTGGTATCAGGTCAGTGTGAATGGTTCTCTACGCGTATCAAGAGACCACCAGTAAATGGTAGACAGACCAAGAGACCACCAGTAAATGGTAGACAGACTAAGAGACCACCAGTAAATGGTAGACAGACCAAGAGACCACCAGTAAATGGTAGACAGACCAAGAGACCACCAGTAAATGGTAGACAGACTAAGAGACCACCAGTAAATGGTAGACAGACCTAGAGACCACTAGTAGACAGACTACAGACCACCAGTAAATGGTAGACAGACTAGAGACCACCAGTAAATGGTAGACAGACTAAGAGACCACCAGTAGACAGACTAAGAGACCACCAGTAAATGGTCACATTGTTGAAAGGGACCTTTTCCTTCAGCAGAGAGAGAGTGGGGAAGGGAGGGGGGAGGAGAGGTGGTTATTGCGCCAGAGCTTTGTGCAATAAATAGGGAATAGGATGCAATTTGGGACACAGGCTATGTTTCCTGTCCTCAGTTCTCTAATCTACACTCAGCCCCATGTTCATGCTCACCTTGTTTCTCCCCCTGTCTGACTGACTGTCTGTCTGACTGTCTCTCTGTCTGTCTGACGGTCTTTATGTCTGTCTGACTGTCTCTATGTCTTTCTGTCTGACTGACTGTCTGTCTGCCCGTAGGAACCTACTGGAGAGCCCGGCCCTAAACGACCAAGGGGTCGTCCCAGAGGCAGCAAGAACAAATGCCCCTCCAAGGCAGCCGCCAGGGTGAGAACCATGCTACTGAACTTTAACACACACACACACACACACACACACACACACACACACACACACACACACACACACACACACACACACACACACACACACACACACACACACACACACACACACACACACACACACACACACACACACACACACACACCTCAACCTAACCCTAAACCTGACACACATGCAGGGACACAGTGCTATTGTATATATGAATTAAACCGTTGTCCTATGGGTGACCCCAGCAGGAACTAAACCGTTGTCCTATGGGTGACCCCAGCAGGAACTAAACCGTTGGCCTATGGGTGACCCCAGCAGGAATTAAACCGTTGTCCTATGGGTGGCCCCAGCAGGAATTAAACCGTTGGCCTATGGGTGACCCCAGCAGGAATTAAACCGTTGTCCTATGGGTGACCCCAGCAGGAATTAAACCGTTGTCCTATGGGTGACCCCAGCAGGAATTAAACCGTTGTCCTATGGGTGACCCCAACAGGAACTAAACCGTTGTCCTATGGGTGACCCCAGCAGGAATTAAACCGTTGTCCTATGGGTGACCCCAGCAGGAATTAAACCGTTGTCCTATGGGTGACCCCAGCAGGAACTAAACCGTTGTCCTATGGGTGACCCCAGCAGGAAATAAACCGTTGTCCCATGGGTGACCCCAGCAGGAATTAAACCGTTGTCCTATGGGTGACCCCAGCAGGAACTAAACCGTTGTCCTATGGGTGACCCCAGCAGGAATTAAACCGTTGTCCTATGGGTGACCTCAGCAGGAATTAAACCGTTGTCCTATGGGTGACCCCAGCAGGAATTAAACCGTTGTCCTATGGGTGACCCCAGCAGGAACTAAACCGTTGTCCTATGGGTGACCCCAGCAGGAATTAAACCGTTGTCCTATGGGTGACCCCAGCAGGAATTAAACCGTTGTCCTATGGGTGACCCCAGCAGGAATTAAACCGTTGTCCTATGGGTGACCCCAGCAGGAACTAAACCGTTGTCCTATGGGTGGGCCCAGCAGGAACTAAACCGTTGTCCTATGGGTGACCCCAGCAGGAATTAAACCGTTGTCCTATGGGTGACCCCAGCAGGAATTAAACCGTTGTCCTATGGGTGACCTCAGCAGGAATTAAACCGTTGTCCTATGGGTGACCCCAGCAGGAACTAAACCCACGTTCCTGGCATTGTAAACGTGGGTTTTGTAAAACAACAATAGGATGACTCATGTATTTGGCAGATTATTGTCAATGCAGTGACAACATGTCCAAATCAAGACTCCCATTTCAGCAGCTTCCTTCTATGAGCCAACAGGGGGAAAAGTCTACAGCAGTGGTCCCCAACCTCTTCCTGAGCTCAGATCACTTTCTTGAGTCAAAACGCAAGCCGATGATCTACCGCTGAGATTTCTTTTATAAACATGACTTAAAAAACATAAGTCTATGCAACATTAACCAATTAAAACCAGTTCTGTAGCAATGAGGTTTGTGCAGTAGGCTTTAGGCCCAGTACATTATCACTGCATATTGGCTAAGCTTGAATTGCCCTGCTAATGTTGTTCTCAGACCATTTAGAAATGATATTTCAACATGTTAGCTACAGTATATGATCACACTGGTAATAGAGTATTTGTTGTATTACTTGTGAGGCACAGCTGAGTGAGGATAAGAACACAGACCTGATACATACATTGAATTAGCTTTTTATTACTGGACTGATGGTGCCTGCATCTGATGGTCAGTCTCTGCAGAGGAGGGAGAGAGGGAAGGAGAGAGGGAAGGAGGGAGAGAGGGAGGGAGAGAGGGAGGGAGAGAGGGGAGGAGAGAGGCTGCATCTGATGGTCAGTCTCAGCAGAGGGAGAGAGGGAAGGAGAGAGGGAAGGAGAGAGGGAGGGAGAGAGGGGAGGAGAGAGGCTGCATCTGATGGTCAGTCTCAGCAGAGGGAGAGAGGGAAGGAGAGAGGGAAGGAGAGAGGGGAGGGGAGGAGAGAGGGAAGGAGAGAGGGAGGGAGAGAGGGGAGGAGAGTGGGAAGGAGAGAGGGAGGGAGAGAGGGAAGGAGAGAGGGAAGGAGAGAGGGAGGGAGAGAGGGGAGGAGAGAGGGGTGGAGAGAGGGGAGGAGAGCGGGGAGGAGAGCGGGGAGGAGAGAGGGGAGGAGAGAGGGAAGGAGAGAGGGAAGGAGAGAGGGGAGGAGAGAGGGAAGGAGAGAGGGAAGGAGAGAGGGGAGGAGAGAGGGAGGGAGGGAGAGAGGGGAGGAGAGAGGGAAGGAGAGAGGGAGGGAGAGAGGGGAGGAGAGAGGGAGGGAGAGAGGGAAGGAGAGAGGGGAGGAGAGAGGGAAGGAGAGAGGGAGGAGAGAGGGAAGGAGAGAGGGAAGGAGAGAGGGGAGGAGAGAGGGGAGGAGAGAGGGAAGGAGAGAGGGGAGGAGAGAGGGGAGGAGAGATGATGCATCTCATCGTTCCTCTGTTCTTCCTCCCTCCACTGACTGACCATCAGTCTTCCAGCTGATGGAGAAACTCCAGTCTCACTTCATTATTTTCATGCACCAATTCATGTTGTTACTCGTATGACCAGAGAACGTGAAATATTCCTTCGATATTACAAAAAGGAACCAAAGCAGTTAATTACACCGCACGTTTATCTTATCTTTGTAATGTGAGTTTATAAGGGAGCTGCCATTTTACGGCTTTATGAAAGTGTTGAATAAAGTGTTGACAACGATGAATAACTTAAACATGAAGTTACTCATAAAAACAGCAGCTACTTGCTGTATTCGTTGACAGTCTCTCTCTCTAGTCGTGGTTTTAAACGTTTTGAAGTCTCACACTGTAGTCGACTATCAGCTTAGCTGTTGGCTGGTAGAGGCTGCAGGTCATCTGAGCTATCTGATTGGCCAGGGGTAGGCCTATAGGTGCACTTGATTTGCTCTCCGGGCCCGCCCGCCGGGCAGGCAGCGTTTGTACCTTCAGACACATGAATTGGTTCAGA
The DNA here is from genome assembly GCF_045679555.1 of Salvelinus alpinus. Lineage (NCBI taxonomy): Eukaryota > Metazoa > Chordata > Actinopteri > Salmoniformes > Salmonidae > Salvelinus > Salvelinus alpinus. Next base: position 14,878 of record NW_027256263.1, read on the forward strand.
ATGGGATCCGTTCGACGACCCGGCGCGCAGGGCAGCTGAATCAAACTGCCCTCGTGCAAACAGAGAGAAACAAACGGGGAAACAAATAGGAACGCAAGGCTTTATCATCGACCTTTTTACTGAACTGTTTGGCGATCGACTAGGAAAGCCTGGAAATGGCAGGTGCTTCTACACCTGCATTGCTTGCTGTTTGGGGTTTTAGGCTGGGTTTCTGTACAGCACTTTGAGATATCAGCTGATGTACGAAGGGCTTCATAAATACATTTGATTGATTGATTGATTGATTGATTGATTGATAAACGTAAAGGAGATACTGAGGTGAAAGGAGTCGGAGCTGAGCAGGCACCTTCTACGTTCACTTTCTGTTCCTCAAATCAATCACAGCGACGACCATCCTGAGAGATGAGGTGATGTGTACGGTCGGCAGGGCTTGATGTACAGGGCTTGATGTACGGGGCTTGATGTACGGGGCTTGATGTACAGGGCTTGATGTACAGGGCTTGATATACAGGGCTTGATGTACAGGGCTTGATGTACGGGGCTTGATATACAGGGCTTGATGTACAGGGCTTGATATACCGGGCTTGATATACAGGGCTTGATATGCAGGGCTTGATATACAGAGCTTGGCCTTAGGATTGGCTAAGATTCTGGCCTATCCAAAGCATTGTGCCGTGTTAATTATGGCCTTAGCATTGGCTAAGATTCTGACCTATCCAAAGCATTGTGCCTTGTTAATTATGGCCTTAGTGGTTTAAACGTGTTATCACATGATCATATGGGATCCCCACACATGATGTATTTAGGTACTAGTTGGCTGGCACAGCCCTGAATATGTGGAAACTTGTCTTGTATCCCCAAGTTACTCATTCAATCATTAACATTGTATTCTAATCAGGCTCCAAGGCCACCCAGAGCTGTGGAGATTAGTGTGATCATCCCTTCAGTACCTCTGTCTAGATGACATGATAAATACATATACATATAGATATATATATTCTCCACTGAGCAGCGGCAGTCATTGTTGGATCCTGATCCATATACAATGTACCAGTCTGCTCATTTAAACCCTCCTCTATCTCCTCCTTTACCTCCTCCTGTCCTCCTTTACCTCCTCCTGTCTTCCTCTCCTCCTCCACCTCCTGTCCTCCTCCTTTCCTACTCCTGTCCTACTCCTACTCCTGTCCTACTCCACTTCCTGTCCTCCTCCTCCTGTCCTCCACCTCCTGTCCTCCTCCTCCTGTCCTTCTCCACCTCCTGTCCTCCTCCTGTCCTCCTCCTCCTGTCTTTCTCCACCTCCTGTCCTCCTCCTGTCCTCCACCTCCTGGACTCCTCCTCCTGTCCTCCTCCTCCTGTCCTCCACCTCCTGTCCTCCTCCTCCTGTCCTTCTCCACCTCCTGTCCTCCTCCTGTCCTCCACCTCCTGTCCTCCTCCTTCTTCCCCAACTAGCCTTCCTTCCATCCCAGTTTGACCTGAGGAGGCCAGGCCGTGCTAATGAGTAGTGGCTGGTCCTTACACACACATGCACACGCACGCACACACAGACACACACACAACGGGACTAAAATGAAAACACTGTGAGGGTGTTGTGTTACAGACCATTAAATTAAAACACTGTGAGGGTGTTGTGTTACAGACCATTAAATGAAAACACTGAGGGTGTTGTGTTACAGACCATTAAATTAAAACACTGAGGGTGTTGTGTTACAGACCATTAAATGAAAACACTGTGAGGGTGTTGTGTTACAGACCATTAAATGAAAACACTGTGAGGGTGTTGTGTTACAGACCATTAAATGAAAACACTGAGGGTGTTGTGTTACAGACCATTAAATGAAAACACTGTGAGGGTGTTGTGTTACAGACCATTAAATGAAAACACTGTGAGGGTGTTGTGTTACAGACCATTAAATGAAAACACTGTGAGAGTGTTGTGTTACAGACCATTAAATGAAAACACTGTGAGGGTGTTGTGTTACAGACCATTAAATGAAAACACCGTGAGGGTGTTGTGTTACAGACCATTAAATGAAAACACTGTGAGGGTGTTGTGTTACAGACCATTAAATGAAAACACTGTGAGGGTGTTGTGTTACAGACCATTAAATGAAAACACTGTGAGGGTGTTGTGTTACAGACCATTAAATGAAAACACCGTGAGGGTGTTGTGTTACAGACCATTAAATGAAAACACTGTGAGGGTGTTGTGTTACAGACCATTAAATGAAAACACCGTGAGGGTGTTGTGTTACAGACCATTAAATTAAAACACTGTGAGGGTGTTGTGTTACAGACCATTAAATGAAAACACTGTGAGGGTGTTGTGTTACAGACCATTAAATTAAAACACTGTGAGGGTGTTGTGTTACAGACCATTAAATTAAAACACTGTGAGGGTGTTGTGTTACAGACCATTAAATGAAAACACTGTGAGGGTGTTGTGTTACAGACCATTAAATGAAAACACGGTGAGGGTGTTGTGTTACAGACCATTAAATGAAAACACTGTGAGGGTGTTGTGTTACAGACCATTAAATGAAAACACTGTGAGGGTGTTGTGTTACAGACCATTAAATGAAAACACCGTGAGGGTGTTGTGTTACAGACCATTAAATTAAAACACTGTGAGGGTGTTGTGTTACAGACCATTAAATTAAAACACTGTGAGGGTGTTGGTTATACCATTAAATTAAAACACTGTGAGGGTGTTGTGTTACAGACCATTAAATTAAAACACTGTGAGGGTGTTGTGTTACAGACCATTAAATGAAAACACTGAGGGTGTTGTGTTACAGACCATTAAATGAAAACACTGTGAGGGTGTTGTGTTACAGACCATTAAATGAAAACACTGTGAGGGTGTTGTGTTACAGACCATTAAATGAAAACACTGAGGGTGTTGTGTTACAGACCATTAAATGAAAACACTGTGAGGGTGTTGTGTTACAGACCATTAAATTAAAACACTGTGAGGGTGTTGTGTTACAGACCATTAAATTAAAACACTGTGAGGGTGTTGTGTTACAGACCATTAAATGAAAACACTGTGAGGGTGTTGTGTTACAGACCATTAAATTAAAACACTGTGAGGGTGTTGTGTTACAGACCATTAAATTAAAACACTGTGAGGGTGTTGTGTTACAGACCATTAAATGAAAACACTGTGAGGGTGTTGTGTTACAGACCATTAAATGAAAACACTGTGAGGGTGTTGTGTTACAGACCATTAAATCCCCTCATTAAAAATGCAAGCAGACAACTGGGTTAAAGAACACTGATTGGCTGTCGTGGTGGTGAGCCGCAGTGCTTGAAATGGACTGAAATAAGTGCTGGTACTCAATTTAGGTGCTGGTAATGTTTATATTTAGGTGCTGGTAATGGTAATGTTTATATTTAGGTGCTGGTAATGTTTATATTTAGGTGCTGGTAATGGTAATGTTTATATTTAGGTGCTGGTAATGTTTATATTTAGGTGCTGGTAATGTTTATATTTAGGTGCTGGTAATGGTAATGTTTATATTTAGTTGCTAGTAATGTTTATATTTAGGTGCTGGTAATGTTTATATTTAGGTGCTGGTAATGTTTATATTTAGGTGCTGGTAATGTTTATATTTAGGTGCTGGTAATGTTTATATTTAGGTGCTGGTAATGGTAATGTTTATATTTAGGTGCTGGTAATGTTTATATTTAGGTGCTGGTAATGGTAATGTTTATATTTAGTTGCTAGTAGTGTTTATATTTAGGTGCTGGTAATGTTTATATTTAGGTGCTGGTAATGTTTATATTTAGGTGCTGGTACTCAATTTAGGTGCTGGTAATGTTTATATTTAGGTGCTGGTAATGTTTATATTTAGGTGCTGTAATGGTAATGTTTATATTTAGGTGCTGGTAATGTTTATATTTAGGTGCTGGTAATGTTTATATTTAGGTGCTGGTAATGTTTATATTTAGGTGCTGGTAATGTTTATATTTAGGTGCTGGTAATGTTTATATTTAGGTGCTGGTAACTATAATGTTTATATTTAGGTCGTAATGTAATGTTTACATTCAAAACGGTGAGAATGTTTTATTTAGGTGCTGCGTAATGGTAATGCAATGCCCAGCTGAATGGTTACACAGATCCACAGCTGGTCACCAGCCTGAGTCCATGCTTGAAACACCAGAGACCAAACCAGCCCAAGCTGTCAAACAAAGACCACAGAAGGCCTGTGCCCCCAGCCCAAGTTGTTCTGACAACACCAAAGGTGAGTGAGTCAAAGTCAGTCAAGATCAACAGAAGGCTGATGAGTCAACTTGAAATGAATATCAACAGAAGACAAGCTGGTTAAAACTCACTCAACCCGCTCAGCGACATGAACAGAAGGCTGTTAACCAGTCAAGTTGGAGCTGAACAATACGACAGAAGACTGTTAACCAGTCAAGTTGTCTAACAACACGACACAAGGTGGTGTGTAACTAGTCAAATGCTTAACAATACGACACAAGACTGTTAACTAGCCAAGCTGTCTAACAATACTACAGTAAACCTGTCAACCAGCCAAGTTGTCTAACAATACGACAGAAGGCTGTTAACTAGTCAAGTTGTCTAACAAGATCAAGATAAGGCTGTTAACCAGTCAAGTTGTCTAACAATACGACAGAAGGCTGTTAACCAGTCAAGTTGTCTGAACAATACGACAGAAGGCTGTTAACCTGTCAAGTTGTCTAACAATACGACAGAAGACTGTTAACCAGCCAAGTTGCTCTAACAATACGACAGAAGACTGTTAACCAGTCAAGTTGTCTAACAATACGACAGAAGGCTGTTAACCAGTCAAGTTGTCTAACAATACGACAGAAGGCTGTTAACCAGTCAAGTTGTCTGACAATACGACAGAAGGCTGTTAACCTGTCAAGTTGTCTAACAATATCATAAGGCTGTTAACCAATCAGTTGTCTGACATACGACAGAAGGCTGTTAACCAGTCAAGTTGTCTGACAGTACGACAGAAGGCTGTTAACCAGTCAAGTTGTCTAACAATACGACAGAAGGCTGTTAACCAGTCAAGTTGTCTGACAATACGACAGAAGACTGTTAACCAGTCAAGTTGTCTAACAATACGACAGAAGGCTGTTAACCAGTCAAGTTGTCTGACAATACGACAGAAGGCTGTT
>NW_027256264.1:0-19949 GCF_045679555.1 Salvelinus alpinus
ACCTACATGGCTGGACCCTGCACCTACATGACTGGACCCTGCACCTACATGACTGGACCCTGCACCTACATGACTGGACCCTGCACCTACATGACTGGACCCTGCACCTACATGACTGGACCCTGCACCTACATGACTGGACCCTGCACCTACATGACTGGACCCTGCACCTACATGACTGGACCCTGCACCTACATGACTGGACCATGCACCTACATGACTGGACCCTGCACCTACATGACTGGACCCTGCACCTACATGACTGGACCCTGCACCTACATGGCTGGACCCTGCACCTACATGACTGGACCCTGCACCTACATGACTGGACCCTGCAGCTACATGGCTGGACCCTGCACCTACATGACTGGACCCTGCACCTACATGCCTGAACCCTGCACCTACATGACTGGACCCTGCACCTACATGACTGGACCCTGCACCTACATGACTGGACCCTGCACCTACATGACTGGACCCTGCACCTACATGTCTGGACCCTGCACCTACATGGCTGGACCCTGCACCTACATGACTGGACCCTGCACCTACATGACTGGACCCTGCACCTACATGACTGGACCCTGCACCTACATGACTGGACCCTGCACCTACATGACTGGACCCTGCACCTACATGACTGGACCCTGCACCTACATGTCTGGACCCTGTACCTACATGTCTGGACCCTGCACCTACATGTCTGGACCCTGCACCTACATGACTGGACCCTGCACCTACATGACTGGACCATGCACCTACATGACTGGACCCTGCACCTACATGACTGGACCCTGCACCTACATGACTGGACCCTGCACCTACATGTCTGGACCCTGCACCTACATGTCTGGACCCTGCAGCTACATGGCTGGACCCTGCACCTACATGTCTGGACCCTGCAGCTACATGGCTGGACCCTGCACCTACATGTCTGGACCCTGCAGCTACATGGCTGGACCCTGCAGCTACATGGCTGGACCCTGCACCTACATGTCTGGACCCTGCAGCTACATGGCTGGACCCTGCACCTACATGTCTGGACCCTGCAGCTACATGGCTGGACCCTGCAGCTACATGGCTGGACCCTGCACCTACATGTCTGGACCCTGCAGCTACATGGCTGGACCCTGCACCTACATGACTGGACCATGCACCTACATGACTGGACCCTGCACCTACATGACTGGACCCTGTACCTACATGACTGGACCCTGCACCTACATGACTGGACCCTGCACCTACATGCCTGGACCCTGTACCTACATGACTGGACCCTGCACCTACATGTCTGGACCCTGCAGCTACATGGCTGGACCCTGCACCTACATGTCTGGACCCTGCAGCTACATGGCTGGACCCTGCAGCTACATGGCTGGACCCTGCACCTACATGTCTGGACCCTGCAGCTACATGACTGGACCCTGCACCTACATGACTGGACCCTGTACCTACATGACTGGACCCTGCACCTACATGACTGGACCCTGCACCTACATGTCTGGACCCTGCACCTACATGACTGGACCCTGCACCTACATGGCTGGACCCTGCACCTACATGACTGGACCCTGCACCTACATGACTGGACCCTGCACCTACATGTCTGGACCCTGCACCTACATGACTGGACCCTGCACCTACATGACTGGACCCTGTACCTACATGACTGGACCCTGCACCTACATGACTGGACCCTGCACCTACATGACTGGACCCTGCACCTACATGACTGGACCCTGCACCTACATGTCTGGACCCTGCACCTACATGGCTGGACCCTGCACCTACATGACTGGACCCTGCACCTACATGACTGGACCCTGCACCTACATGACTGGACCCTGCACCTACATGACTGGACCCTGCACCTACATGGCTGGACCCTGCACCTACATGACTGGACCCTGCACCTACATGACTGGACCCTGCAGCTACATGGCTGGACCCTGCACCTACATGACTGGACCCTGCACCTACATGCCTGAACCCTGCACCTACATGACTGGACCCTGCACCTACATGACTGGACCCTGCACCTACATGACTGGACCCTGCACCTACATGACTGGACCCTGCACCTACATGACTGGACCCTGCACCTACATGACTGGACCCTGCACCTACATGACTGGACCCTGCACCTACATGACTGGACCCTGCACCTACATGACTGGACCCTGCACCTACATGACTGGACCCTGCACCTACATGACTGGACCCTGCACCTACATGACTGGACCCTGCACCTACATGACTGGACCATGCACCTACATGACTGGACCCTGCACCTACATGACTGGACCCTGCACCTACATGACTGGACCCTGCAGCTACATGACTGGACCCTGCACCTACATGACTGGACCCTGCAGCTACATGACTGGACCCTGCACCTACATGACTGGACCCTGCACCTACATGACTGGACCCTGCACCTACATGACTGGACCCTGCACCTACATGACTGGACCCTGCACCTACATGACTGGACCATGCACCTACATGACTGGACCCTGCACCTACATGACTGGACCCTGCACCTACATGACTGGACCCTGCACCTACATGACTGGACCCTGCACCTACATGACTGGACCCTGCACCTACATGACTGGACCCTGCACCTACATGACTGGACCATGCACCTACATGACTGGACCCTGCACCTACATGACTGGACCCTGCACCTACATGACTGGACCCTGCACCTACATGACTGGACCCTGCACCTACATGACTGGACCATGCACCTACATGTCTGGACCCTGCACCTACATGACTGGACCCTGCACCTACATGACTGGACCCTGCACCTACATGTCTGGACCCTGCACCTACATGTCTGGACCCTGCACCTACATGGCTGGACCCTGCACCTACATGACTGGACCCTGCACCTACATGACTGGACCCTGCACCTACATGACTGGACCCTGCACCTACATGTCTGGACCCTGCACCTACATGTCTGGACCCTGCACCTACATGACTGGACCCTGCACCTACATGACTGGACCCTGCACCTACATGTCTGGACCCTGCACCTACATGTCTGGACCCTGCAGCTACATGGCTGGACCCTGCACCTACATGACTGGACCCTGCACCTACATGACTGGACCCTGCAGCTACATGGCTGGACCCTGCAGCTACATGACTGGACCCTGCACCTACATGGCTGGACCCTGCACCTACATGTCTGGACCCTGCAGCTACATGGCTGGACCCTGCACCTACATGACTGGACCCTGCACCTACATGACTGGACCCTGCACCTACATGTCTGGACCCTGCACCTACATGTCTGGACCCTGCAGCTACATGGCTGGACCCTGCACCTACATGACTGGACCCTGCACCTACATGACTGGACCCTGCAGCTACATGGCTGGACCCTGCACCTACATGACTGGACCCTGCACCTACATGGCTGGACCCTGCACCTACATGACTGGACCCTGCACCTACATGACTGGACCCTGCACCTACATGGCTGGACCCTGCACCTACATGTCTGGACCCTGCAGCTACATGGCTGGACCCTGCAGCTACATGGCTGGACCCTGCACCTACATGTCTGGACCCTGCAGCTACATGTCTGGACCCTGCAGCTACATGACTGGACCCTGCACCTACATGGCTGGACCCTGCACCTACATGTCTGGACCCTGCAGCTACATGGCTGGACCCTGCACCTACATGACTGGACCCTGCACCTACATGACTGGACCCTGCAGCTACATGGCTGGACCCTGCACCTACATGACTGGACCCTGCACCTACATGGCTGGACCCTGCACCTACATGTCTGGACCCTGCAGCTACATGGCTGGACCCTGCAGCTACATGGCTGGACCCTGCACCTACATGACTGGACCCTGCAGCTACATGGCTGGACCCTGCACCTACATGACTGGACCCTGCAGCTACATGGCTGGACCCTGCACCTACATGACTGGACCCTGCAGCTACATGGCTGGACCCTGCACCTACATGACTGGACCCTGCACCTACATGACTGGACCCTGCACCTACATGACTGGACCCTGTACCTACATGACTGGACCCTGCACCTACATGACTGGACCCTGCACCTACATGACTGGACCCTGCAGCTACATGGCTGGACCCTGCAGCTACATGGCTGGACCCTGCACCTACATGACTGGACCCTGCAGCTACATGGCTGGACCCTGCACCTACATGACTGGACCCTGTACCTACATGACTGGACCCTGCACCTACATGACTGGACCCTGCACCTACATGACTGGACCCTGCAGCTACATGGCTGGACCCTGCACCTACATGACTGGACCCTGCACCTACATGACTGGACCCTGCACCTACATGACTGGACCCTGCACCTACATGACTGGACCCTGCACCTACATGTCTGGACCCTGCACCTACATGTCTGGACCCTGCACCTACATGACTGGACCCTGCACCTACATGACTGGACCCTGCACCTACATGTCTGGACCCTGCACCTACATGGCTGGACCCTGCAGCTACATGGCTGGACCCTGCACCTACATGACTGGACCCTGCACCTACATGACTGGACCCTGCAGCTACATGGCTGGACCCTGCACCTACATGACTGGACCCTGCACCTACATGGCTGGACCCTGCACCTACATGTCTGGACCCTGCAGCTACATGGCTGGACCCTGCACCTACATGACTGGACCCTGCACCTACATGTCTGGACCCTGCACCTACATGTCTGGACCCTGCACCTACATGTCTGGACCCTGCACCTACATGTCTGGACCCTGCAGCTACATGGCTGGACCCTGCACCTACATGACTGGACCCTGCACCTACATGACTGGACCCTGCAGCTACATGGCTGGACCCTGCACCTACATGACTGGACCCTGCACCTACATGGCTGGACCCTGCACCTACATGTCTGGACCCTGCAGCTACATGGCTGGACCCTGCACCTACATGACTGGACCCTGCACCTACATGACTGGACCCTGCAGCTACATGGCTGGACCCTGCACCTACATGACTGGACCCTGCACCTACATGGCTGGACCCTGCACCTACATGTCTGGACCCTGCAGCTACATGGCTGGACCCTGCAGCTACATGGCTGGACCCTGCACCTACATGACTGGACCCTGCAGCTACATGGCTGGACCCTGCACCTACATGACTGGACCCTGCACCTACATGGCTGGACCCTGCACCTACATGTCTGGACCCTGCAGCTACATGGCTGGACCCTGCACCTACATGACTGGACCCTGCACCTACATGACTGGACCCTGCAGCTACATGGCTGGACCCTGCACCTACATGACTGGACCCTGCACCTACATGGCTGGACCCTGCACCTACATGTCTGGACCCTGCAGCTACATGGCTGGACCCTGCAGCTACATGGCTGGACCCTGCACCTACATGACTGGACCCTGCAGCTACATGGCTGGACCCTGCACCTACATGACTGGACCCTGCAGCTACATGGCTGGACCCTGCACCTACATGACTGGACCCTGTACCTACATGACTGGACCCTGTACCTACATGACTGGACCCTGCACCTACATGACTGGACCCTGCACCTACATGACTGGACCCTGCACCTACATGACTGGACCCTGCACCTACATGACTGGACCCTGCACCTACATGACTGGACCCTGCACCTACATGACTGGACCCTGCAGCTACATGGCTGGACCCTGCAGCTACATGGCTGGACCCTGCACCTACATGACTGGACCCTGCAGCTACATGGCTGGACCCTGCACCTACATGACTGGACCCTGCACCTACATGACTGGACCCTGCACCTACATGACTGGACCCTGCACCTACATGACTGGACCCTGCACCTACATGACTGGACCCTGCACCTACATGGCTGGACCCTGCACCTACATGACTGGACCCTGCACCTACATGACTGGACCCTGCACCTACATGTCTGGACCCTGCACCTACATGACTGGACCCTGCACCTACATGGCTGGACCCTGCACCTACATGACTGGACCCTGCACCTACATGACTGGACCCTGCACCTACATGACTGGACCCTGCACCTACATGACTGGACCCTGCACCTACATGTCTGGACCCTGCACCTACATGACTGGACCCTGCACCTACATGACTGGACCCTGCAGCTACATGGCTGGACCCTGCACCTACATGACTGGACCCTGCACCTACATGACTGGACCCTGCACCTACATGACTGGACCCTGCACCTACATGACTGGACCCTGCACCTACATGACTGGACCCTGCACCTACATGACTGGACCCTGCACCTACATGACTGGACCCTGTACCTACATGACTGGACCCTGCACCTACATGACTGGACCCTGCACCTACATGACTGGACCCTGCACCTACATGACTGGACCCTGCACCTACATGACTGGACCCTGCAGCTACATGGCTGGACCCTGCACCTACATGACTGGACCCTGCACCTACATGCCTGAACCCTGCACCTACATGACTGGACCCTGCACCTACATGGCTGGACCCTGCACCTACATGGCTGGACCCTGCACCTACATGACTGGACCCTGCACCTACATGACTGGACCCTGCACCTACATGACTGGACCCTGCACCTACATGACTGGACCATGCACCTACATGACTGGACCCTGCACCTACATGAATGGACCCTGCACCTACATGACTGGACCCTGCACCTACATGACTGGACCCTGCACCTACATGACTGGACCATGCACCTACATGACTGGACCCTGCACCTACATGGCTGGACCCTGCACCTACATGACTGGACCCTGCACCTACATGGCTGGACCCTGCACCTACATGTCTGGACCCTGCACCTACATGACTGGACCCTGCACCTACATGACTGGACCCTGCACCTACATGACTGGACCCTGCACCTACATGACTGGACCCTGCAGCTACATGGCTGGACCCTGCACCTACATGTCTGGACCCTGCACCTACATGACTGGACCCTGCACCTACATGACTGGACCCTGCACCTACATGACTGGACCCTGCACCTACATGACTGGACCCTGCACCTACATGACTGGACCCTGCACCTACATGGCTGGACCCTGCACCTACATGGCTGGACCCTGCACCTACATGACTGGACCCTGCAGCTACATGGCTGGACCCTGCACCTACATGACTGGACCCTGCACCTACATGGCTGGACCCTGCACCTACATCCGCTACCCTGTAGTGACTAAATAAACATCTTATCTACTTTGGACCAGAGCCCTGTGGGTCCTGGTTGACATTAGTGCACTGTAAAGGGATTAGGGTGACATTTGGAAGGCATATCAGGCCTCTTTTAAACACGTGTTGTACCAGAGATGGGAAGTACAGGAAGTCAGGCCTCTTTTAACAGGCGTTGTACCAGAGATGGGAAGAACAGGAAGTCAGGCCTCTTTTAACAGGTGTTGTACCAGAGATGGGAAGTACAGGAGGTCAGGCCTCTTTTAACAGGCGTTGTACCAGAGATGGGAAGTACAGGAGGTCAGGCCTCTTTTAACAGGCGTTGTACCAGAGATGGGAAGTACAGGAGGTCAGGCCTCTTTTAACAGGTGTTGTACCAGAGATGGGAAGTACAGGAAGTCAGGCCTCTTTTAACAGGTGTTGTACCAGAGATGGGAAGTACAGGAAGTCAGGCCTCGTTTAACAGGTGTTGTACCAGAGATGGGAAGTACAGGAGGTCAGGCCTCTTTTAACAGGCGTTGTACCAGAGATGGGAAGTACAGGAAGTCAGGTCTCTTTTAGCAGGTGTTGTATCAGACATAGGCAGTACAGGGAGTACAGTACTAAACATTGAGCTGTAAATATCTTCTCCACAGGACTCAGTTTGATGCCTGTGTGTTTGCAGTGTGTTAGGCCACAGCTCTTGTCTGTTTGTTCATACATGTGTTTGTCCCAATCTGCTTTGTTTTACAGCACTATATTCCACTAGCTAGTGAGTAGAAATGCATTAGCAAAGCCTGGCAGAACACAACACACGCAGCCTTGCCATGAATTATAAATCGAGATGCATTTTAAAGCTGCGACACAACAATCGTCGATGCATAAAAGCACCACAATCAGATGTTCTGCCTGTTGAAAGGTGGTCGTGTTTTTTTGTGTTGTATATTTTAATGGAGATTTAATTGCTCTCGCAGAAAGACGTAACACAGAGATATCATTACCCTCTGAACATGTCAACATGACACGCCTGGCTTGACGCTCTCTGCTCTTCTTTTATTCTCTAAAAAGTCGGAGACGGAGAAAGACGAGGAGGAAGTAAAGAGACGAGTAGGAAGGAGGGAGATGAGGAGGAGGGAGACGAGGAGGAAGGAGGGAGACGAGGAGGAAGTAAAGAGACGAGGAGGAAGGAGATGAGGAGGAAGGAGAGAGACGAGGAGGAAGGAGATGAGAAAGAAGAAGGGAGGGAGACGAGGAGGAAGGATATGAGGAGGAAGTAAAGAGACGAGGAGGAAGGAAGGGAGACAAGGAGAAAGGAGATGAGGAGGAAGGAGGGAGATGAGGAGGAAGAAGGGAGACGAGGAGGAAGGAGGGAGACGAGGAGGAAGGAGATGAGGAGGAAGGAGGGAAACGTGGATGAATGAGGGAGACGAGGAGGAAGGAGGGAGACGAGGAGGAACGAGGGAGACGAGGAGGAACGAGGGAGACGAGGAGGAAGGAGGGAGATGAGGAGGAACGAGGGAGACGAGGAGGAAGGAGGGAGACGAGGATGAACGAGGGAGACGAGGAGGAACGAGGGAGACGAGGAGGAAGGAGTGAGACGAGGAGGAAGGAGTGAGACGAGGAGGAAGGAGATGAGGAGGAAGGAGGGAGATGAGGAGGAACAAGGGAGACGAGGAGGAACGAGGGAGACGAGGAGGAACGAGGGAGACGAGGAGCAAGGAGGGAGACGAGGAGGAAGGAGATAGACGAGGAGGAAGGAGATAGACGAGGAGGAAGGAGAGAGGCGAGGAGGAAGGAGAGAGACGAGGAGGAAGGAGAGAGAAGAGGAGGAAGGAGGGAGACGAGGAGGAAGGGGATGAGGAGGAAGGAGGGAGACGAGGAGGAAGGAGGGAGACGAGGAGGAAGGACGTAGACGAGGAGGAAGGAGGGAGAGGAGGAAGGAGGGAGATGAGCAGGAAGGAGGGAGACGAGGAGGAAGGAGAGAGACAAGGAGGAAGGAGGGAGACGAGGAGGAAGGAGGGAGACGAGGAGGAAGGAGAGAGACGAGGAGGAAGGAGATAGACGAGGAGGAAGACGAGGAGGAAGGAGAGAGAAGAGGAGTAAGGAGGGAGACGAGGAGGAAGGAGATGAGGAGGAAGGAGGGAGACAAGGAGGAAGGAGGGAGACGAGGAGGAAGGAGGTAGACGAGGAGGAAGGAGGGAGACGAGGAGGAAGGAGAGAGACGAGGAGGAAGGAGATAGACGAGGAGGAAGACGAGGAGGAAGGAGAGAGACGAGGAGGAAGGAGGAAGACGAGGAGGAAGGAGGGAGACGAGGAGGAAGGAGGGAGACGAGGAGGAAGGAGGGAGACGAGGAGGAAGGACAACACTATGTAACCTCCTGTGATGGGCTCAATCCAAAAGGGTAACAGAGTCAGTTCCGTGTCCCAAATGACACCCTACTCCCTGTATAGTGCACTACCATAACCAGCCCTGTGGACTGCTCCTATGGCCCCTGGTCTAACGTAGTGTACTGTATAAGGAATAGGATGCTGTTGGGGATGCAGATCCAGCTAATCCGAAGTGTTTCCACAGCGCTCGGTACGAGGCTCATCAAGGGACGGACTTCCTGCGGACAGATAAGAAGGCTCCATTAACTTCCCAGCATGCCGCGGTGGATTCCGTAGAAATGAGAGAAAGAGGAAGAAGGAGGGAAACGAGGAGGGAGAGAGGGTTGTGATTGTGTGTCACTCTGGCTGTGCACTTTGAATAATCCAACAGCAGGTAAACGCAGCAAGGCCGACTGTCGTGTATCTTTCACCGGGACATACAACGGTCGAGTTGGGTTGATTTATCTGATCGTTAGCACATGATGAACACACACACACACACACACACACACACACACACACACACACACACACACACACACACACACACACACACACACACACACACACACACACACACACACACACACACACACACACACACACACACACACACACACACACTTTGTCTATAGACAGAGTCAGTGTTTTATAATCCAGGTATGCTGTCATGCTTCAGCAGGCTGTTCCTCAGTATGTTAAATAAATGTGTGTTTCCTTGGCTGGAAATCATACAGAAAGCTGTGGGACCAAGGGACCTGGGGACCCGAATAATTCTTTATTCCTGAACCTTACTGTAGCCTTCTTATAAAGATTTAAATTACTGCTGCGGATGGATTTTAGTTTTCTAGTGCACTGGAGCGTGTGTTTGGAGTGGGATGAAGCAGAAAATTGAAAAATATTTATTGTAAGAAAATAACTTTGTTGTCGGGATAAACGCTATCTACAATGTATACCCGGTGTATGGCAATGTAGACTTGTAGGGCTGGATTCAATCCGTATCGCAGAAGATCTGCTGTATGGCTCGATTTATATATATTTTTTTAAAGGCAATGTTTCACGCATTTTGTGGAGACTGCATTCATGTTAAACACTGCATGTGTCAGCTCAATCGGAAATGTAAGTTTTACATTTTAATGCGGATCTTCCAGGATACTACACGCTGTTGGAATCCAGTCCCTAGGTAGACGTACGGACAGAATGCGGGGAGAATTTTCAGGGTACAAAGTGGATAAGGAAACCATCGTTATACATGACCCTGACTAGGTATAAACATGTGTTAGAAAATATATGAATAGATTAGAATAGAATAGAGTACAACAGAATATGTTACAATATAATTTCATAGATGGCAATAGATTAGAATAGATATGAATAGAATAGACTGGAATAGAATACAATAAAATAGAATAGAATAGATGACAAGAGATTACAATAGATATGAATAGAATAGACTGGAATAGAATACAATAAAATAGAATATAATAGATGACAAGAGATTACAATAGATATGAATAGAATAGACTGGAATAGAATACAATAAAATAGAATAGAATAGATGACAAGAGATTACAATAGATATGAATAGAATATACTTGAATAGAATACAATAAAATAGAATAGAATAGATGACAAGATATTACAATAGATATGAATAGAATAGACTGGAATAGAATAGATGACAAGAGATTACAATAGATATGAATAGAATATATGAGAATGGAATAGAATGGAATACAATGTGTTCATCTTGATTTTAATAGACAGAGAACACTTAACGAAACCAATACAAAAACAATAAACGACGACCGTGAAGCTAAATAACAAATAGTGCTGACACTAAACACTACACATAGACAATCACCCACAACCCACAATACAAAACAGGATACCTAAATATGGTTCAAGATGAACACATTCCACGCTGCACTTTGGTCCTCTCCTTCTTCCACCGACGACAACCGTGACATCTATATTGTAATATTTAGCTCTATATTGTAATATTTACTTCTATATTGTAATATTTACTTCTATATTGTAATATTTACTTCTATTTTGTAATATTTACTTCTACATTGTAATATTTACTTCTATATTGTAATATTTACTTCTACATTGTAATATTTACTTCTATATTGTAATATTTACTTCTAAATTGTAATATTCACTTCTCTATATTATATTTACTTCTAAATTGTAATATTTACCTATATATTGTAATATTTAGTTATATATTGTAATATTTACCTCCATATTGTAATATTTACTTATATATTGTAATATTTACTTATATATTGTAATATGTACTTATATATTGTAATATTTACTTATATTTTGTAATATTTACTTATATATTGTAATATTTACTTATATTTTCTAATATTTACTTATATATTGTAATATTTACTTATATTTTGTAATATTTACTTATATATTGTAATATTTACTTATATTTTCTAATATTTACTTATATATTGTAATATTTACTTATATATTGTAATATTTACTTATATATTGTAATATTTAGTTATATATTGTAATATTTACCTCCATATTGTAATATTTACTTATATATTGTAATATTTACTTATATATTGTAATATGTACTTATATATTGTAATATTTACTTATATTTTGTAATATTTACTTATATATTGTAATATTTACTTATATATTGTAATATTTACTTATATATTGTAATATGTACTTATATATTGTAATATTTACTTATATTTTGTAATATTTACTTATATATTGTAATATTTACTTATATTTTCTAATATTTACTTATATTTTCTAATATTTACTTATATATTGTAATATTTACTTATATATTGTAATATTTACTTATATATTGTAATATTTACCTATATACAGTGGGGAGAACAAGTATTTGATACACTGCCGATTTTGCAGGTTCTCCTACTTACAAAGCATGTAGAGGTCTGTAATTTTTATCATAGGTACACTTCAACTATGAGAGACGGAATCTAAAACAAAAATCCAGAAAATCACATTGTATGATTTTTAAGTAATTAATTTGC
Organism: Salvelinus alpinus; assembly: GCF_045679555.1. Classification (NCBI taxonomy): domain Eukaryota; kingdom Metazoa; phylum Chordata; class Actinopteri; order Salmoniformes; family Salmonidae; genus Salvelinus; species Salvelinus alpinus. The sequence continues at coordinate 12,612 of NW_027256264.1, forward strand.
ATTTTATTGCATGACATAAGTATTTGATACATCAGAAAAGCAGAACTTAATATTTGGTAGAGAAACCTTTGTTTGCAATTACAGAGATCATACGTTTCCTGTAGTTCTTGACTAGGTTTGCACTCACTGCAGCAGGGATTTTGGCCCACTCCTCCCTACAGATCATCTCCAGATCCTTCAGGTTTCGGGGCTGTCGCTGGGCAATACGGACTTTCAGCTCCCTCCAAAGATTTTCTATTGGGTTCAGGTCTGGAGACTGGCTAGGCCACTCCAGGACCTTGAGATGCTTCTTACGGAGCCACTCCTTAGTTGCCCTGGCTGTGTGTTTTGGGTCGTTGTCATGCTGGAAGACCCAGCCATGACCCATCTTCAATGCTCTTACTGAGGGAAGGAGGTTGTTGGCCAAGATCTCGCGATACATGACCCCATCCATCCTCTCCTCAATACAGTGCAGTCGTCCTGTCCCCTTTGCAGAAAAGCATCCCCAAAGAATGATGTTTCCACCTCCATGCTTCACGGTTGGGATGGTGTTCTTGGGGTTGTACTCATCCTTCTTCTTCCTCCAAACACGGTGAGTGGGGTTTAGACCAAAAAGCTCTATTTTTGTCTCATCAGACCACATGACCTTCTCCCATTCCTCCTCTGGATCATCCAGATGGTCATTGGCAAACTTCAGACGGGCCTGGACATGCGCTGGCTTGAGCAGGGGGACCTTGCGTGCGCTGCAGGATTTTAATCCATGACGGCGTAGTGTGTTACTAATGGTTTTCTTTGAGACTGTGGTCCCAGCTCTCTTCAGGTCATTGACCAGGTCCTGCCGTGTAGTTCTGGGCTGATCCCTCACCTTCCTCATGATCATTGATGCCCCACGAGGTGAGATCTTGCATGGAGCCCCAGACCGAGGGTGATTGACCGTCATCTTGAACTTCTTCCATTTTCTAATAATTGCGCCAACAGTTGTTGCCTTCTCACCAAGCTGCTTGCCTATTGTCCTGTAGCCCATCCCAGCCTTGTGCAGGTCTACAATTCTATCCCTGATGTCCTTACACAGCTCTCTGGTCATGGCCATTGTGGAGAGGTTGGAGTCTGTTTGATTGAGTGTGTGGACAGGTGTCTTTTATACTGGTAACGAGTTCAAACAGGTGCAGTTAATACAGGTAATGAGTGGAGAACAGGAGGGCTTCTTAAAGAAAAACTAACAGGTCTGTGAGAGCCGGAATTCTTACTGGTTGGTAGGTGATCAAATACTTACGTCATGCAATAAAATGCAAATGAATTACTTAAAAATCATACAATGTAATTTTCTGGATTTTTGTTTTAGATTCCGTCTCGCACAGTTGAAGTGTACCTATGATAAAAATTACAGACCTCTACATGCTTTGTAAGTAGGAAAACCTGCAAAATCGGCAGTGTATCAAATACTTGTTCTCCCCACTGTATTGTAATATTTACTTATATATTGTAATATTTACCTATATATTGTAATATTTACCTATATATTGTATATTGTAATATTTACTTATATATTGTAATATTTACCTATATATTGTAATATTTAGTTATATATTGTAATATTTACTTATATATTGTAATATTTACTTATATATTGTAATATTTACTTATATATTGTAATATTTACTTATATATTGTAATATTTACTTATATTTTGTAATATTTACTTATATATTGTAATATTTACCTATATATTGTAATATTTAGTTATATATTGTAATATTTACTTATATATTGTAATATTTACCTATATATTGTAATATTTACCTATATATTGTATATTGTAATATTTAGTTATATATTGTAATATTTACCTATATATTGTAATATTTAGTTATATATTGTAATATTTACTTATATATTGTAATATTTAGTTATATATTGTCCCCAGAGTGATAACAGCAACATTATCAAGAATGCTGTTCCAATACAGTTAACTTCGTACTTGTTCTACTGTTGTATTCTCATCTATTCTATTATATTCTATTACATCCCATTCTGTTGTCACCTATTCTATTGTCCATTATATTCTATTCCATTCTATTATATTGTATTCTATTCTCATCTATTCTATTCATATCGACTATAATCTATTGTCATCTATTAAATTATATTCTACTGTAATATATTTAATTCCATTCTCATGTATTCTATTCATATCTATTATAATCTATTGTCATCTCTTATGTTGATTTCTATTCTATTCTGTTCTATTATATTATATTCTCATCTATTCTATTCATATCTACTATAATCTACTGTCATATTGTCTAGTATATAATATTCTATTTTATTTAATTATATTCTATTATATTATATTGTATTGTATCCCATTCTATTCCATTCTCATATATTCTATTCATATCTATTGTAATCTAACCACCCAAATAAACAGGTACACAGAACCGTCTCTGTCTGAATAAACCACCCAAATAAACAGGTACACAGAACTCTTGTTTTCTTCAGTTGTTTTATGTCCTCCTCTCTCCTCTCACACAGTGACAGACAGAAAAACAGTGCACGTGCGGGTTGTGGGTCGGCTGCGCCTCCTCCATTCAAAGCCAGTGAATGGTGCGTAGCTGCTCTGAACGCACTGATCCGAGCGTCACCAAGCCTCTTCTGTCAGGCCAAACTGCTCCCCTGCTCAATGGAGCCGCCAATAGTTGGGACTTCTTTTCTCTTTCTCTCTGTCTGGGCTTGTTTTATTCCATCGGAGCCAGCGAACCGATATGCACAGGAATAGGGGGGGGGGGGGGGGGTCGGGGGTCGGGGGTTAGGAGTGGAAGCAATTATTCTTCCCTGTTTGTGAAAGGAAGTGAAAGGATAGTTGGAGAGGAGGAGGAGGAGGAGGAACGAAGGACCAGTGCTGTTGTGATGATAGGAGAGTGTGGGTGTTGGTATTGTTTCTCTTGTTAACACAGAGATGCCCCGATGCTGAACAGCTCTATGAGTCATACTATATACTGGAGGAGAGGAGAGGAGAGGAGAGGAGAGGAGAGGAGAGGAGAGGAGAGGAGAGGAGAGGAGAGTGCAGAGGAGAGGAGAGGAGAGTGCAGAGGAGAGGAGAGGAGAGTGCAGAGGAGAGGAGAGGAGAGTGCAGAGGAGAGGAGAGGAGAGGAGAGGAGAGGAGAGGAGAGGAGAGGAGAGGAGAGGAGAGGAGAGGAGAGGAGGAAGAATAGAGGAAGTAGACCATGTTGTCATAACTGTAAATCATAGCATGACTTGTGTACCAGCATCTGTTTGTGAAAGAAAAACATTTTCATGAGAATATAGAGAAACACAAATAAAGTCAATTCTAGAGTACTGTGGGGCGGCTTAAACAATGTTAACACGTTTCTGAGTTGGTGTATCTGGTTATGCTGGTCTGGGAAATGCGCTGGGGAAATCCTCTCATGCTTTCTGTGTGTTTTTTAAAAAGGTATTTCCTCTTGTTGCTAGCTTGGTTGGCGCCGTTCCCAATAGTTTAATGTTTTGAATTATACCAGCGAGCACGGCATTTAGCAGAGCCTTTGTCAAGCGTTTTGCATATTCAGCTCTATTAAGTATCTGCAACCCGTCACTCAACGAATCGTATGATCACACAAAGTGAATCATGTGTTTTTCAATAAACAAATGGCGTCTTACGTTGACGGTGACAAAGCGCTTCGTTCTGGTTGTCATTCCGTCTACAACACCGAAGCTTTGACTTTGTTGTACAAAATAAAATTACATTCAACCTTTTTATTTCAATGTTTTTTTAGTACAGGATAGAGGAATATAGTACCTACAGGATAGAGGAATATAGTACCTACAGAAATATAGTACCTACAGGATAGAGGAATATAGTACCTACAGGATAGAGGAATATAGTACCTACAGGATAGAGGAATATAGTACCTACAGGATAGAGGAATATAGTACCTACAGGATAGAGGAATATAGTACCTACAGGATAGAGGAATATAGTACCTACAGGATAGAGGAATATAGTACCTAAAGGATAGAGGAATATAGTACCTACAGGATAGAGTAATATAGAACCTACTGGATAGAGGAATATAGTACCTACTGGATAGAGGAATATAGTACCTACAGGATAGAGGAATATATAGTAACTACGGGATAGAGGAATATAGTACCTACAGGATAGAGGACTATAGTACCTACAGGATAGAGGAATATAGTACCTACAGGATAGAGGAATATATAGTAACTACGGGATAGAGGAATATAGTACCTACAGGATAGAGGAATATAGTACCTACAGGATAGAGGAATATAGTACCTACAGGATAGAGGAATATAGTACCTACAGGATAGAGGAATATAGTACCTACAGGATAGAGGAATATAGTACCTACATGATAGAGGAATATAGTACCTACAGGATAGAGGAATATAGTACCTACAGGATAGAGGAATATATAGTAACTACGGGATAGAGGAATATAGTACCTACAGGATAGAGGACTATAGTACCTACTGGATAGAGGAATATAGTACCTACAGGAATATAGAACCTACTGGATAGAGGAATATAGTACCTACAGGATAGAGGAATATAGTACCTACAGGATAGAGGAATATAGTACCTACAGGATAGAGGAATATAGTACCTACAGGATAGAGGAATATAGTACCTACAGGATAGAGGAATATAGTACCTACAGGATAGAGGAATATAGTACCTACAGGATAGAGGAATATAGTACCTACTGGATAGAGGAATATAGTACCTACAGGAATATAGAACCTACAGGATAGAGGAATATAGTACCTACAGGATAGAGGAATATAGTACCTACAGGATAGAGGAATATAGTACCTACAGGATAGAGGAATATAGTACCTACAGGATAGAGGAATATAGTACCTACAGGATAGAGTAATATAGAACCTACTGGATAGAGGAATATAGTACCTACAGGATAGAGGAATATAGTACCTACAGGATAGAGGAATATAGTACCTACAGGATAGAGGAATATAGTACCTACAGGATAGAGGAATATAGTACCTACTGGATAGAGGAATATAGTACCTACAGGAATATAGAACCTACTGGATAGAGGAATATAGTACCTACAGGATAGAGGAATATAGTACCTACAGAATAGAGGAATATAGTACCTACAGGATAGAGGAATATAGAACCTACTGGATAGAGGAATATAGTACCTACAGGATAGAGGAATATAGTACCTACAGGATAGAGGAATATAGTACCTACAGGATAGAGGAATATAGTACCTACAGGATAGAGGAATATAGAACCTACAGGATAGAGGAATATAGTACCTACAGGATAGAGGAATATAGTACCTACAGGATAGAGGAATATAGTACCTACAGGATAGAGTAATATAGAACCTACTGGATAGAGGAATATAGTACCTACAGGATAGAGGAATATAGTACCTACAGGATAGAGGAATATAGTACCTACAGGATAGAGGAATATAGTACCTACAGGATAGAGGAATATATAGTAACTACGGGATAGAGGAATATAGTACCTACAGGATAGAGGACTATAGTACCTACTGGATAGAGGAATATAGTACCTACAGGAATATAGAACCTACTGGATAGAGGAATATAGTACCTACAGGATAGAGGAATATATAGTAACTACGGGATAGAGGAATATAGTACCTACAGGATAGAGGACTATAGTACCTACTGGATAGAGGAATATAGAACCTACTGGATAGATGAATATAGTACCTACAGGATAGAGGAATATAGTACCTACTGGATAGAGGAATATAGTACCTACTGGATAGAGGAATATAGTACCTACAGGAATATAGAACCTACTGGATAGAGGAATATAGTACCTACAGGATAGAGGAATATAGTACCTACAGAATAGAGGAATATAGTACCTACAGGATAGAGGAATATAGAACCTACTGGATAGAGGAATATAGTACCTACAGGATAGAGGAATATAGTACCTACTGGATAGAGGAATATAGTACCTACAGGAATATAGAACCTACTGGATAGAGGAATATAGTACCTACAGGATAGAGGAATATAGTACCTACAGGATAGAGGAATATAGTACCTACAGGATAGAGGAAAATATAACCTACAGGATAGAGGAATATATAACCTACAGGATAGAGGAATATAGTACCTACAGGATAGAGGAATATAGTACCTACAGGATAGAGGAATATAGTACCTACAGGATAGAGGAATATAGTACCTACAGGATAGAGGAATATAGTACCTACAGGAATATATAACCTACTGGATAGAGGAATATAGTACCTACAGGATAGAGGAATATAGTACCTACAGGATAGAGGAATATAGTACCTACAGGATAGAGGAATATAGTACCTACAGGATAGAGGAATATAGTACCTACAGGATAGAGGAATATAGTACCTACAGGATAGAGGAATATAGTACCTACAGGATAGAGGAATAGAGGTGCTTCTACACCTGCATTCTAGCTGTTTGGGGTTTTAGGCTGGGTCTCTGTACAGCACTTCGAGATATTAGCTGATGTACGAAGGGCTATATAAAATAAACTTGATTGATTGATTGAGTACCTACAGGATAGAGGAATTTATAGTACCTACTGGATAGAGGAATATAGTACCGACAGGAATATAGTACCTACAGGATAGAGGAATATAGTACCTACAGGATAGAGGAATATAATACCTACAGGATAGAGGAATATAGAACCTACAGGATAGATGAATATAGTACCTACAGGATAGAGGAATATAGTACCTACAGGAATATAGAACCTACAGGATAGAGGAATATAGTACCTACAGAATAGAGGAATATAGTACCTACAGGATAGAGGAATATAGTACCTACAGGATAGAGGAATATAGTACCTACAGGATAGAGGAATATAGTACCTACAGGATAGAGGAATATAGTACCTACAGGATAGCGGTATATAGTACCTACAGGATAGAGGAATATATAGTACCTACAGGATAGAGGAATATAGAACCTACAGGATAGAGGAATATAGTACCTACAGGATAGAGGAAAATATAACCTACAGGATAGAGGAATATAGTACCTACAGGATAGAGGCATATAGTACCTACAGGATAGAGGAATATAGTACATACAGGATAGAGGATTATAGAACCTACAGGATAGAGGAATATAGTACCTACAGGATAGAGGAATTAGTACCTACAGGATAGAGGAATATATAGTACCTACAGGATAGAGGAATATAGTACCTACAGGATGGAGGAATATTGTACCTACGGGATAGAGGAATATAGTACCTACAGGATAGAGGAATATAGTACCTACAGGATAGAGGAATATAGTACCTACAGAAATATAGTACCT